>NC_036855.1:8419077-8436227 GCF_002910315.2 Salvelinus sp. IW2-2015
GCCTTGACACAATCTTGTCTCGGAGCTCTACGGACAATTCCTTCGACTTCATGGCTTGGTTTTTGCTCTGACATGCACTGTCAACTGTGGAACCTTATGTAGACAGATGTGTGCCTTTCCAAATCATGTCCAATCCATCAAAGTTGTAGAAACATCTCATGGATGATCATTGTACACAGGATGCACCTGAGCTCAATTTCGAGTCTCATAGCAAAGGGTCTGAATACTTATGTAAATAAGGTATTTCTGCAAAAATGTCTAAAAAGCTGTTTTCGCTTTGTCATTATGGGGTATTGTGCACAGACTGCTGAGGATTTGTATTTATTTAATCCATTTTAGAATAAGGCTGTAAATAAAGAAAATGTGGAAAAAGTCAAGTGGTCTGAATACTCTCCCGAAGGCACTGTAGACCAATAATGTCCAATAAATACAAACAGTGTGTTTGTCAAAAAATAACACTATGTGTTTCTTTTCAAATAAAAGATGCACCCCGTAAATGTAAGAAGCACATACATTAGGCATGAGGCTTGTCAGATGCACCCAATTACTCAATGCAAATAGGGGGACTGGGGGGGAAATCTAGAGTCCACAGTGGCAGAGAGAGAGACAAAGACTGCCATCACCAAGCAACACATTAGCTAGTGGTCCTACATGAGCGACAATAGTGATAGGGATATGTTTAAAATCAGTTTACTGATAGGACACTGCTGATTTAGAAAAAACAGCTCATGGACACACACTCATCAAATCAAATCAAAATTCACCTTACAGTGAAATTCTTACTTACAAGCCCTTAAATTAACCAACAATGCAGTTTTAAGAAAAATAAGTGTTAAGTAAAAAATAGATAAGTAAAAACTATAAATAACAAGTAATTAAAGAGCAGCAGTAAAAAAAAACAGTAGTGAGGCTATATACAGGAGGTACCGGTACAGAGTCAATGTGGGGGGGCACCGGTTAGTCGAGGTAATTTAGATAACATGTATATGTAGGTAGTGACTATGCATAGATAATAAACAGAGAGTAGCAGCAGCGTAAAAGAGGGGGTGGAACACATACTGAGATGCACACAGAGGTCTTTCTGGTTGTGTATGAAGATGAGGGGCTATTATAATGATAGAGCAGTGAGTTCCCATTAGTTAAATGTGCAATATGCAGAAATCGCTCCACCATTTCCTGGTTGCTAAAATTCGAATAGTTCGCCTAATTTCAATTTATGTGACAAAACAAGCAGTCAAAGTGTAGAGAATCATTTTACCATCTAAACCGCTGTGAAATATATTTTCAATAACCAAAAGTATTGTATTTTCAGCTGTTCGAAGCTGGTGTACATAACCGAAAGTAAAAGGCGTAAAAACTAAACTGAAGAACAGGAAGCAGAGAAATAGCGCACATACAGTAGAACATATCTGCCGCTTCTTAGACTAAAACTCATATTTCTATGTGAATTTGGTCGGGTCTCCCAAAAAAAGTTAGATATTGCAGCTTTAACGGTCAGCGCTTGTGATAAGGGTCAGCGCCCTGTAGCTGGAGCATAAAAAGAGARGATTCTGATTGGTTGTTTCATAAGGGACTGCTCCCCTTTAATGAAGATGGGCTATGCTCCACATAATACTACCAGCACAGGAGAGGGTTGTCACATCATTGGCTGTAGATCTAGAATTCCAATAATCAATTGAAATAATTATTGAGACAAAATATGTCACGTTTAGAAAAATACTGTAAGTTCAAACGAACAGGTGCATTCAGACAGACATACAGACATACACACTCACTGAACTCAAAAAACATAACCATGTACGCTTTGTATGTACACACACACAAACACACACACAAACACACACACACACGCTGCCACTAACGCATCAGAGAGCGCCAATTTACAGATGCTAGCGTACTGTACTCGCCCCTGCCTCCTCACCTCTCCTCTCGCCCCTTTTACTATCCTCGCTTTACCTCCTTCCCCCACTCACATCCTCTGTGCTGCCACACACACACCCAAGGGGAGGACACACTGCTCATACCACCCAGGAAATTACTTGACATTTGATGCAGACAAAAAAAATACATTTTTTTTTTGGGGGGGGGGGCGACGACAAAGTGTACCCATGCAGAGATAGGGCCTAGTAGGATATAAACCAGCCCCCTCTCCTAAGCCCAGCAACACATTCAAGGGGATTTCAGTGGTCTACAGATGGCACCGGGGGTGTCTGCAGAAAATGAGCTCCATCGTTTCCAGTCCTCCTCTATCTTTCTCCATCTCCGTTTTCTATCACTTCCTTCAGTTTTCATATCCAATCCATGACCTTCTGTTTGTATGATGGGAGGTTGAGAGAGGATAACAGACATTAGCAGAGGACTTGATGAGTCTATGCTTGCGCGCATAATTGCGCCCCACCCTTTCGGCACACACAAATATTTAAATGAGATTGAATGCAGGATTTTTCATAGAAATGTAACATTCAGCTTCACTGTTTGTGATGTCATATAGCTTCCAGTGCATTGGTTTTAGAAAAACACACACACACAACACACACACACACACACACACACACACACACACACACACACACACACACACACACACACACACACACACACACCACACACACACACACACACACACACACACACACACACACACACACAGGCGACGGCCCAGACAGTGTCTGTCTCGGTCCCCCTCCATTAGACATGCAAGAATGTTAACGTCATTATGCATTATTGTAAGTGTCTGTCTGTGCCCTCCCCCTTCTCTCAATCACCATATTGTGTCTGAGGGGTAGTCCAGACGTGTGTGTGTGTGTGTGTGTGTGTGTTGTTGTTGTGTGTGTGTGTGTGTGTGTGTGTGTGTGTGGTGTGTGTGGTGTGTGTGTGTGTGTGTGTGTGTGTGTGTGTGTGTGTGTGTTGTGTGTGTGTGTGTGTGTGTGTGTGTGTCTGTGATGTTCTTTAATATGTTACTGCACACAAATCACTGATCATAGCTGAAATACGGGCAGCTCTGAGCACTATGTAAACCTACTCATACATAGTCTACGTCTTTTACACACAGTTATACAGACTAGATGTTTAAGTGGATAGTCTCTAAAGCTGTTTTTGAAAATGATATCTAACTTCATTAAAACACAACAAACTACTGTTCAAAATTAGAGCAATCAATATTATCCTAAATGTGTGAATTATATTGAAATGATGTTGACAGTTGGTGTGCCATCCTTGGTCAGATTTAAACAGAATGGTAGATCTGCAACTTGCCGGTAAGCTATCTCTCATTTGAAAACSCTGAGCAGTCGAAAGGCACCACAAATTGTATTTTAAACAGTTACTGTAAAAATGTTTTTTTTTTTTTACACATAACACCTGCATGAGCAAAGTTTCAGACAATGTGGACATGTTGGCCTCTGTACAGTTTCCTCATTATAAAGATATATAATGCGTTAAAAAAAATCTCAATGTGCATGGTGTACGCTGACATGAATATCCAGGAGTACACTGTGAATATGTGATTTTCGAAAGGGTCTGAGGGTAAGGAAAGGGAGGGAGCGGTTGTCAATCCTTAATCCCCCTCCCTTAGGCTTAATGAACGCACTCAGGAAAATGACACAATTTTGATAAGGTTGAAGTGAGCGAATGGGGGTAGAGGGGACACTTTCATTAGCCGTGGCGTTAGTAGGATCTGTTTTGCATTTCTCTGATGCTCTATACACACAGCACTGCCCTGCCCTCCCTCCCTCCCTAACCTGCTCTCTTCCATCAAAACACAAGAGACACATTTTCTTTTCTATCCACTGCATTCAGCAGATGAAAACATGAATTGAAAATAAAATATGTAATTCTCAAAGAACATTTATTCAAAATGTTGCTTTAAAAGATTAAAAAGGGAGGTGAATAAGGAGGGAAGGAGGGAGAAGATGGCAGGTGCCTCTTGTTTGGGCTTTGCATTGTCTTAGGCAAGTCTATCCAGGCCCAAAGGGGGGATATTCAAAAACACTTCTGTACACTACAAAGACTAAAAAGACTGGTTTGGAATAAGACAGAGCTAAATTAAGCAATATATTGGGCCATCAACACCTTTAAAAAAAAAGCTATATCTTAAATTGTTCGGGGCAGAAGAGGCTTGCCTACCACCCATCTTGGTTTCTGCAAACTCCCCTCCCTCCTGCCACCTTCCCTCTCTTCGCTGACAGCGATTTGCATTCATTTGCATGATTTTATGATGTGCATATCCTTTGTTCTCACAGTAAAAAGATGATGTAGGAGAAACCCTACCTACGCAGCGCWACTACACACTCCACTGATGGCCACTTGGATATTAAATGAAAAAAAATACAACTGCAGTTTTATTCCTTTTAATTATAAATGGATAACTAATGATTTTGTCACCCCACCCCAATGCCCTACCCCTGGTAATWCCGTGTATCAAAATTAGAAAAAAAGATGGATATGTTTCAGTTTTGTGGAATTTTTGTAACAGCCGTGGACAGGATAGAATGTGCTATCACAAAGCGGCAGGAGCCTCAGCTGATATATATAGCATGGGGGAAGGATCGCATCCAGGCATGAAATATGGAATTACATGACGAATAGGAAATATTAAAATGATAGATGGAAAGTAAATCATTTAAATGAAATAGCAGCTTTCATATAAATACATTTTATAAATGACCTACTTTTTTCTTTGGTTAATGCTTTAACCTTGCCGCTAGTTATTGTGTGTTTATTACACATTTATTACATGATAATAACAGCTTTATCCTTATTGGTCAGATTGACAGGTGTAGATTTTTGCTTATGGACATCCAAAAGATGTGTTGTACGCTGGCACCTATTATCCTCAGTTGGCGATTCATCATGTGTGGCCCAACACCACGCATAAACACACACAAACACACGCACACGCACACAAACGCCACACACACACACACACACACACACACACACACACACAACACACACACACACACACACACACACACACACACACACACCAACACACACACACACCACACAACACACACCACAACACACACACACTGTACCATGCTTTACCATGCCCACGCCTGCAGGGGACATTATGTCCTGTGGCCTAGCGTTAATGACATAGAGGCTGCATGCAGGTATACAGATGTAGGATCTCAATTTGATTACCCTGTTGCAGGAKAACTTTCAGACTTGATTTTCCCTTATGAAAAATGTATCAACCCCTACAAATATGGACTTTAAATTATAATCCACATAAAAAGTATAATTTCCTGTGGCTGCAAGTTATTTTTCCTGCTGCAGCAAACTGGCTCAAATTAAGATCCTACGTCTGTATTCTGGAAGGTCTACTCTAGGGAAACACAGGCTGTGCCTTATGAACGGCAACACCTAACAATCGCTCTCTGTCATACTGGATTTCATTAGTGCTAAATTAGTACAAGTAATGTTGTGCCATATACAAACGTAATAGGATATAAACACACAGGATATTGTGCATTTTCATGGTTGCTATTCTATAAATCGAATACATATATACAGTATATATATGTAACCACTGCCCGTAGAGCATACAGCACATTGAAACACAAGGCAATCATTGTAATTTGGATATTGTCAGGGAGTATTACTGAAGGATAGAAATGAGAGGCTGCAGTAGCTCTGTTTCCAGGGGGAATGTTGTCACTGCACATCTTCATCTGAGAGATGAAAATAGTCATCCCTTCTTGTTTGGGCTATGACCCAATGATCCCTACCATGCTCTCACACAGGCAATGGCTGATGGGAGGTTGGACATCGCTCTGACTCCTAAAAAGCATAGCGGGCCAGTTACCTTGCATTGCAGTCTATCTAAATAATGCAGCGGAGGATATAGTGGTCTAACGACACTGACACACTGCTTTTAAGATGGTGACATGAATGCTATAGTACTGTTGTAGACACATCCTGATTAAAGGTAGATGTAGTATTTTGGAGAGGACCGTGGATAAAGCCCACATTCACATTTCCTAAGCATTTGAACTATAGTGAACCCAAAGCAATGGCCCGATACTGAAGGATTCTGATTAACAGTATACATCTAAACTTAGAAAAAAAGATTCCACAAGTGTTCTTTGGCTGTCGCCATAGGAGAACCCCTTTTGGTTCCAGGTAGAACCCTTTTTGGTTCCAGGTAGAACTCTTCTGCGTTCCATGTAGAATCCTCTGTGAAAGGGTCCTACCTGGAACCAAAAAGGGTTCTACCTGGAACCAAAATGGGTTCTTTAAAGGGTTCAGTGTTCTCCTATGGGGAGAGTGTACCTTCCTCCTGACTTTCATGTCCACAGCACAATGCGTTCCTGAAAACCTGTATGGTAAACTTTACTCACACAATTGACTGGAGTTTTTTAGTTTGGTTTTGACCAAACACCAACCAGAGGGACAATAGCGTATGACCTTGTCAACAGACAACGCTGGCTACAGCGTAAATGGCATCCTTCTAAAGAGAGGTACTGTATAGTTACATTGGATACACACAATATTACCATGCCAGGGTGCTTGCTATTCATACCAAACAATGAAACCACATGCTTGGTCTGAAAAATGTATATTTTTGGTATTTGATCACAAATCTTTGGCTTTGACTGTATCATTGGCGAAAATCGAAACTAGTGATTTGATAACAACGCTCTCTATGATGGCTATAGGTCTGGGAGTTTAAATGGTGAGTAGTGACTCTGCCGCTGACTCTCCTGCACGGCGACTCGGCCTTCCCTCCCTAATTGGCCCTTCAGAGCACTCCACCGATAGAGGGAGAGTAGAGGGAGTAATTACAGTGGGTACACTACCACATGCTGAGGCCCATGGGTGCTGACATCGCCCTCTCTCTTGAACCCTTTAATTTTACATCGCACAATAAGTATTTTACTTGAATACCAAGACCTACAAACAGCCTTTTGGAGTAACCAGAATATTCTGAATGGTACTAGAGGTAATCTCTTGGTATTGTCTGGTACTGTTTGGAGAGTGTGAGTGAGATCGGTATTTTTAGCTATTGAAATATTTTTTATGACAGAGTTGTATTTCTACAGATTTAGCATGTGGTGCATAGCACGCACATTAAATAGCCCAAGAAATTAACATATTGTCAATCTCTCCAGCTGTGTTTGAGATGGTTTTAGGAAGGCTGAGGTCAAAGGTCAAGTCAAGGATTTTTTTCTTCTTTCTGCCAATTCTGAGTAAATAGGCCATTCAAAAATCACGAATAATACCTTCCGCAACACATCACTAAAGCAAGCTAATTTCATAGATCGACCAATATGGCTGTACAACTAAAATGCTACATCCACACATCATCCACACATCATGTGGGGAGTAATACGGGAATGTTCCAAATGACCTCGCCGAGAACGCTGCCTGCTTGTACATCATTTGCAATGACTGTAGCCATTTGCATTAGATTGTTATGGGGTACACCTTTTAGACTGTGAGTTTGTGCTGATGATAAACAGTGAATGCTAGCCTCTGCCCCCCTGTGACCCTGGTCTTGGTACGGACCAGAGGAATGGGTCATGGGATTTGATATTGCTCATGGCCACGTTACCTGAGCTTCCCTCAACCAGTGTTTTTCTGTTTACTGTGTTCCCTGGACTGCTACGAACATCCAAACCAGTGTTTTTTTGTTTACTGTGTTCCCTGGACTGCTAACGAACATCCAAACCAGTGTTTTTCGTTGTTTACTGTGTTCCCGTGAGCTCGCGTTCGAACATCCAAACCAGTGTTTTTTTGTTTACTGTGTTCCTGACTGCACGAACATCCAAACCAGTGTTTTTTTTGTTTACTGTGTTCCTGGACTGCTACGAACATCCAAACCAGTGTTTTTTTGTTTCTGTGTTCCCTGGACTGCTACGAACATCCAAACCAGTGTTTTTTGTTACTGTGTTCCCTGGACTGCTACGAACATCCAAACCAGTGTTTTTCTGTTTTACTGTGTTCCCTGGACTGCTACGAACATCCAAACCAGTGTTTTTTGTTTCCTGTGTTCCTGGACTGCTACGAACATCCAAACCAGTGTTTTTCTGTTTTACTGTGTTCCCTGGACTGCTACGAACATCCAAACCAGTGTTTTTTGTTACTGTGTTCCCTGGACTGCTACAGCAAATCCAAACCAGTGTTTTTTGTTCCTGTGTTCCCTGGACTGCTAACGACATCCAAACCAGTGTTTTTTCTGTTTACTGTGTTCCCTGGACTGCCTACTCGAACTCCAAACCAGTGTTTTTTTGTTTAACTGTGTTCCCTGGAACTGCTACAGACATCCAACAGTGTTTTTTTGTTTACTGTGTTCCCTGGACTGCTACGAACATCCAAACTCCAGTGTTTTTTTGTTTACTGTGTTCCCTGGACTGCTACGAACATCCAAACCAGTGTTTTTTTGTTTACTGTGTTCCCTGGACTGCTACGAACATCCAAGGGTTTACTCTGATATTCTCCATATAGCCTAACTTTTACACACTCACATGCAAACACATTTAAACAAAACAAATATGTATCTTGTTTTGGTGATTACTGAACAATTCATTTATACATTTATTAATTAGTAGGTTTTGTTATCTGTTTTAACAAACCTTTTTTATTATCTTTGTATGTTGTTTTGTGTGTTGTGGTTTTCATATAAGCCCTTGGGCTTCCAACCACATGTGCACAATTGTTTTATTTGTATTGTTGACTATCAATTGTTTTCTTTGGTGCAAAAAAATAAATACAAATAAAAATCAACACAGAGGATAACTTTGCTGCGGGTTTGCAGAGACACACACGCTCAAACACACATGTACACACGCTCACATGAAGATGAACAGAGTGCACGGACACACACACACATAACACACACAGCATGGTCAGTCTGGCATTTGCTTCTTTGTATTTTTTGGGGGCCCGTTGGCTTTCTAACCTGAGCTCATGTTGGTTCAGCGGTAGGCAAAGACCCAGACAAACATGTCCATTTGGCCTCTCTCCTGAGCAGGGGAATCAGGGCCATATTTCTCCAACCCTGCAACACGAGGGAACACACACACAGAGGCAAGGTTGTAAATGTAAAGATTTTCCATGCAGCCACTAACCTTTACATGTCAGATATCGTTTCTAGACAAAATCACAATGAACATGTTCCCTCAATGCAGAGGAGAGAGGTGATCACATGACGTTTGTCAACAGAGGTAGCATTTACCATCGCTAAGTTTGCTCTGCCGTATTCAAATTGGCAATAACTTCACGAAAATGTCGGCTCAACCTTTACATACGGCCACAAATAGCAGCTGAAACACCTTGATGTCACGTGACCGCTTCGCACCACTTAGAAACGGCTTTAAGATCCTTCTGTGAAAAATGGTGGTACTGTCAGTTGACTGAAGATATTTTCCAGAGTTACATCTTTAAATGCTTTTTCTATGTGTCATTAAATTAACCCACAGTGGCCTACTCAGATAGGTACAACATTGTTCTTTTGAATGGCGGTTAAAAATGAATAGCAGCAGCAGGGGTATGTACTACTACTATTTATCCTGCTATCAGTCACTTGATCCTAATCCCCCGCCTACATGTACATATCTACCTCAAATTACTCTAGCATACCTCCACATTAAAATGTGGTACTGAACACTGACCCTGTATACAGCTTCCTCATTTATTTTGTATTTTTCATGATATCTTTTATTATTTAAGTTATACTATTTTGATATTGATTACTGCAATTTGGGTTAGGGCTTGCAAGTGAAGCATTTCACTCTACTTGTGCATGTGACAATACAAGTTGAATTTGAACTGTACTGTATTACATGAATGGTAGCCCAGACTGGTCTTGTCAAGAGACGTTTTGTTGCATACCGATGCTCCATGAGCTGCCATGTTGTTGACCCCTGTCCCCCGGAACCCTGACCCCAGTCTTTGGACAGAAGAAGTCTGGAGTGGGGAAGTGGGGTCTAGACCCTGTTCTGGGGAGCACATGGCCCTCTGGGGTCAAGGGTGAACTCTCCAACCCACCAAGGAGAATCTCATTTATATCTACTTTTCAGAGGGAACAGCATCACTAGTGATGTCCTTCACAGCAAAGAGAATGGATAAGTCCACAAACAATGGAAACTCACGCCAGAACAATATATGAAGTCCTCAAACCATATCTCTGCAATAGCTCTCCATGAAGAAGGTCACCATTGACACCTGGATCCGGTCAACCAAATGTGTTGACATTCATACTACAATTGAGTGAAGCCAGAGTTCTTGCAAAGTTCATTTGAGTAGCTACCAATGATGAACAAGGGACATGATTGATGAGGCATTGCATTACGGCATTAAACACATACTATGATCATTTAGAAGAAATGTGTTTACATCAATGGCTGAAGATGTCTGTATGGCAACACTGGAATGGGTATTTTCATCCTACTGTCTAAACACGATGTCTTGTGTCCACAGCTTTACAATGGGTGTTATCTTTATCTCAAGTATCTTTCCAGGGTCTCAGAGAGTTCTGTTGTGTGTCCATGTGATGGTCTGGCCTTCCTGACAGACGTCAACAGGAGACTGACAGCTGCCAGTTCTTATAAAGCCTCCATGTCAAACCAGGATGAACACACACACATACACACACATACACACAACACCACACACACAACACACACACACACCCACCACACACCACACACACACACACACACACAACACACACACACACACACACACACACACACACACCACACAAACACACACACAACAACAACACCACACACACACACACCACACACACACACACACACACAACACAACACAACACACAACACACACACACACACAACACCACACAACCACACACACACACAACACACACAACACGCCACACCACACACACATACCCACACAGACACACAACCCACATAGACACACAGACACACACACACACACACACACACATGTATATATACACACACATACTGTATACAGGAAAATGGGTTAGCTACAACAGTAATCTAAAAAAGATGAATCTATCTCTCTTTTTCAGAACCAATGAACATTAACAATATGTTATTATCAAGTATTCTATTTATTGATAGGAATCCAGAACAATTGAACAGATATACTAGATAAATCCAAATATGACAATGTAGCCTGGAGCATTGATGTTTCATGACAATAATATTACGTGGAATTCATACAAGACACATTTAAATCTGTGCCTGAACCTGCTCAACAAGCTGTGATTCCTGAAGACAAATTAAGGACTGAATCTTAGATAAGTGATTTCACTTCATCATTCATTCAAATGTATTGGACAGACTTTCACCACACTCTCTCTCTCTCTCTGTCTTTCTTTTTGCTTTTTACTACCTTTATTTCTAAGTGTGCTAGTATGTTCTGTGGTTCTGTGGTTAACCGAGTCGGTGTGTTCATAGCCTACGGCAGGGTGTAGGGTAATGCTTGGCACCCCATTCCCCTTTATGGGCTTGTGAGGGCTTGTCTCTTCGCATCTCTCTCCTGCTCACCCCCATCCCTCCTCTCGCTATGCGGCCTACTGGCCTACATGCAGGGAATTACTGTGCCAAGAAGCTCAGATACTAAGACACCATTATGGAGACAGAGCACTGTGGCAAGGTCACAACACAAAAGCTTGAAATCAAAAACCATACAGAAACAAACACGACAATTCACACTGTTTGTATACAGTGCCCATTAATGTTCGCTAAATTTCAATTATGAATATTGATATTATGAATGTTTATCAGAGTCTGACTTGCGTTTTCTGTCTCATTTCTTGAGGTAATAATCCATTGCAGAGGCTCAACACGCATCGTTTAATTATCCTGCTTCTCTAGGAGCCTGCTGGGGCGTACCACGCAGCCGTTTAATTTTCCTGCCTTCTTCTAGGAGCCTGCTGGGGCGTACCACGCATCCGTTTAATTATCCTGCCTTCTCTAGGAGCTGCTGGGGCGTACCACGCAGCCGTTTATTATCCTGCTTCTCTAGGAGCCTGCTGGGGCGTACCACGCATCCGTTTAATTATCCTGCCTTCTCTAGGAGCCTGCTGGGGCGTACCACGCAAGCGTTTAATTATTCCTGCCTTCTCTAGGAGCCTGCTGGGGCGTACCACGCAGCCGTTTAATTATCCTGCCTTCTCTAGGAGCCTGCTGGGGCGTACCACGCATCATCAGGAAGAGGGGTGACAGGAAGAAACTGTCTGCTCCCATATAGCTGCCTGTTTCATATGACGACAGTATGTTCATAATGTGGACTACATCACAAGGGTGTACTGTAGTGAGAACACACATTTACAGGCAGACATGTGCACAATATAAAACACACACACTTACACTTACACTTACACCCCCCCCCCACACACACACACACACATGCACGCACACAAACAAACACACAGACACAGACACAGAAACACAGATGTGTTCTGCTGCTGGATGAGGGTTCATCTCTCACACAACCTGTCCGTCTCTGATTGCTCAGAGACAGCACACACCATAGTGAATGTTGATCTGCTGTTCATCTGCCGTTCATTCGGCATGGTGTATTTTAGGGACCCCCGGTTGGAGGACGTCTGACTGCTGACATTTCCTTGCAATTCTCTATGTGGAACAGAGGAGTAATAGGAGGACTGGCTCATTGTAAACACATCAAATATATGGAAACCACATGTTTGACTCCGTTGTATTTCTTCCATTCCAGCCGTTACATTAAGCCCGTCCTCCTATAGCTCCTCCCATCCGCCTCCTCTGATGTAGAATCGGTTTGCACTCAGTTTGCAAATTACGGCCTGCACTCTGTTCAGAGGTGCTAAATAGTCTCAGCCGACAAACGCTACCGGTGTATCCGAGCCCTTAGAGGACATTCTTTAAATTCACAGGACAGAATTGTATGACTTCCTATCAATCTATTTCCCTATAGCGCTTTATTAAGTACCAAGCCATTGCAGATATTGCTGAAAGGCCCTATATACCGTACGTGGTGGCCTTGGTCCACATTGTTGAAACCATAATGGAAGATGTGTCTACCTACTAGAAAGCAAACTTCATTGGTTGCTTTCTCTGTACAGTAAATGTGGTTGTGTGTGTGTGTGTGTGTGTGTGTGTGGTTGGTGTGTGTGTGTGTGTGTGTGTGTGTGTGTGTGTGTGTGTGTGTGTGTGTGTGTGTGTGTGTGTGTGTGTGTGTGTGTGTGTGTGTGTGTTGTGTGTGTGCGCGTGCGTGCGTGTGTGTGTGTGTGTGTTGGAGAAGTGTGATGCGCGAGATGAGAGGTGTGCATTCAAACATAATGGCCTGCACTTCTCTCCTCGGTTGTGCCTCGGGATTTCAAAAAATTGCAAACGCTGTGTACATGTCTAGCTGAGCAGTGTGTGTGTGCGTGTGCGCCGTGCGCGTGTGTGCGCTTGCGTGTGCTTGTGTGTTGTGTGTGTGTGTGTGTGTGCCACTAAGTGTGAGGACGCTTACTTCTTAGTGAGGCACTTTGTAAATAATTAAGTGAATGAATAAGACAAGTAAGCCGTGAGAGAGAGAGAGAGAGAGAGAGAGGAGAGAGAGAGAGAGAGAGAGAGAGAGAGAGAGAGAGAGAGAGAGGAGAGAGAGAGAGAGAGAGAGGAGAGAGAGAGAGAAGAGAGAGAGAGAGAGAGAGAGAGAGAGAGAAGAGAGAGAGAGAAGAGAGAGAGAGAGAGAGAGAGAGAGAGAGAGAGAGAGCTTCTTTAACTGAACCTGGACCAGTGTCACTTCTACTTGAGAGAGACAGGGGCAGCAGTGAAGCTACCTACGCATTGCTAAGTATGTGTAATTTATTGCAAATACTTGTTAATTGCCTTCCTTTCTCCTGCTGCTGGGTAATTGAACATTCACTGAGATTGACATACAGTGCTCTGACTCTTTGTTGTAATTTTTTCTAACAATTAGAAGCATAATTTGAAACTAGCTGTGGATAGTATTGTTTATTTCTTTGTAGCCTCTTCATTGCAGTATGGAATTTGAAACTGTAGCTAGGTTATTTTTGACAAAGACTAAAATTATATTTAATTTATTTGATGTTTAGTGTTTTAGGCTAATGATAACAGAAATAGAGTATGGCATATAGACATGTTTTACAACTATTGCAATGGCGGCGTCCTGTCTTATTTTTTATACTATTGGACTTAGTTAATGAATCCATCTTCGAGTTTTACTTTTGGCCTGCAAGCGAACTTGACACAGTTCATACCATGTTTTGCCAACACTTGAATCATTTAAAATCCCAAAGAGAGCATACCAATTTTCACATGCAATGTGACACAGAGATATCCGCTTTGTCTGTAGCCAAGAATTTGCTTAAAAGTGGAAAAGTCAAATACAGTTAGTTAATTTTTGTTTGCCGGTGTGACAGATGCAGTCCACACAGTGTGAGACACCAATATTGGAAAGCATGACAAGGGAAAATCACATAGGTGACAGTAATCTAAGGAATTTGTGTATGCAAATTAGGTGCTTGGCATGCATGGCTGACGATGCCACTAATTGAATAATTGGCCTCAGAGCACCAGGTGCACCGACCACGCTTCATGTCCGTGTACGCCTACGCCTGTGTGTGTCTATTTGCCAGCGGACATTTTAGGTCTACCCTCCTCACACGCTCACCACTGCCAAACGCCTTAAGATGGTGGCACCTTGAGGGAGAGACACTCCTTCAGTGAGCCAACCAGGCCCCTCCTCCCTCTATCATGGCTCTTCACGACAACACTGGGCAAGCACCCCTCCCCCTAACCCCTGTCCCCCTTATAAATATGTAATTTCCCCCTCTCTAATAACGATATTAGGGGCTGGCTCTGGTGCCTTGGCGTATATGCATGAGTCCTCTCTCATCAAATTTGCATAAAAGGTCCAGATGCTAATGTTACCGTGGCGACTACTTGCAGTGCTTACTATTCTATATTCAGCGTAGCCATATCCCTAGACAAGCCAAGATTCCACATCATTTAATTGCGGAACAGTACACATCGCCTGAACAGTCAGCTCCTTAAAAAGAGAAAGACTGGCCTGTTTTAATTGTAGCAGTGCTGCCTCTGTTTATGCGTATTTCAAGTCACCTACATCCCCCTCCGTAATAACGGAAGGTAAAGTAGTCGGCATCATTCATTATGTAAAAAATGGATTCTACAGTTATTTGAGCCATACGAATTGGTTGGTGGATTCTAAAACCATAGGCCTTGCTCAAATTAATTATAAAAATGTTCACATGAAAGAGCCCTTTAACTACTAAATTAGATACTGTAAAATGACTGCATGTGTAGAGTATGTGTGAGCAATTATATACGGCTGCCTTAATAGACCAGAGCAAATGACATGTATGGCACCATTTAAGAAAAAGTACAGTGTCCACACACGGTACGTCAGAACAGTAAAGCCACAAGGCGTCTCTGTTGGTTATTTGTAATTAATTGAGAATGAATAATGCAGCAACATGAAATACATTATTAACACACATTCATCTTACGAGAGGATTCAAAGCATATTTCAAATGCAATTATACTAATTTATTTATAGCAGGGATATTTGCATAATCAAAAGCCATCGGAGCACAGACATATTGAAAAGGACAGGCAGGCAGATGGTTTAGGCGTATACTGTAAAGCCGCCATTCATACGTATGCAGCCAGAGTTGCTATTGTACGCGCCAATGCTCACAACATCAGTCATATTAATCTTGTTGCCGCAATAACTTCTGCTGTGTGATGTTAGCATCATTACCATTAGCAATTATGATGACGTAAGTCTAATATAGCTAGCTAGCATTAGCATATTTGTTGAATTCTGTTGATCACTATATGGAATGGGTAGGGAGGTATGTTTGAAAAATAAATGTTATTGAATATAAATTATTAAAACGCAAGTTAACAATTGTTTACTACTTTGGCCTTTAATGGATTTTTTATGTTTTATTATTATGTATTTTATACATTTACATATTATCTAAGTCCATTATCTGAGTGTAAGTAACACTGTGTGCTTATGAGACAAACTAAAATGTCTTCTGCATCCATTTTTGTACGTTTGATTTATGATGTTTTAAAGACTGTACATGTTGCTTTGTTCCTCATCTATTTTAGCATCCTTTAATTCAGAGTTAAACATTTTGCTCAAACAATAATATCATTATCAGATGTTCCATTTGCGCTTCCCGTTAACAAACAAACCCATATCATAAAAATACATGTGTACATTCTTAGATAAACAGGTGCTATCTAGAACATAAAAGTGTATTCGGCTGTCCCCATAGGAGAACACTTTAAAAAAACACTTTTTTGGTTCCAGGTAGAACCGTTTTGGTTCCAGGTAGAACCCGTTTTGTGTTCCATGTAAAACCCTTTCTACAGATGATTCTACATGGAACTCAAAAGAGTTCTACCTGGAACCAAAAAAGTTTTTTTAAAGGGTTATCCTATAGGAACAGCCAAAGGACCCTTTAAGAACCCTTTTTTCAAAAAATGTTAGTCGTGTGGGGTAGGACTAACTGTCATTAACGTCCTAATAAGCTGACTGTTATCCAGTCATGTTTTGAAGGTAATTGCATGGACAGTGAGACGTGGAGGTAGGTAGCTGTAATGTAGTGGTATGACTAACACCATGTCCATAACCACCTCTATGCAGGCTGCTGGAGGGAGGGACACCGTGGCAGAGCACAGCATGCATGCTGCTCCTCACAACCACGCTCAAGTGACCATGCGTGATGTCATTAAAAAGGGCCCAACCATGACATTCCACAATGGATTATTGGCCCATGTTATGGCTGGTTGATCGTTTAGGAGGAGGCAGGAGGCGGACCACAGTGGAACCAGTGGTAAGAAGAGACAATGGTACTGTGTGTGTGGCTTTACTGCGTGCGTGGGTGTGCACTGAAATGCACTGCATTGCCACATGTTTGATGCCGATTGAAACAGCATCTACAGCGGCAGGCTGTCGTCACTGTGTGAGAGCAGCAGCCATATCTACTGTGTGTGGTCACCCTGTGCACTGCTAAGAATATCCATCACACCACTGTTAATGGAGGAAAAAGTCACCTGACAGGAAAAACATTGCAACACTTCAATGTGTGTGATGAATCTAAATTGAGCCCAGGAGACAAGGAGAGTGGCATTCTAGTGTGGCATTCTAGTCAGTTACACACACACACACACACACAC
>NC_036855.1:8442525-8466860 GCF_002910315.2 Salvelinus sp. IW2-2015
ACACACACACACACACACACACACACACACACACACACACACACACACACACACTCTCTCTCTGAAACCAAGAACCTGTCCTGCTCCAGCGGCGCTGATGCCGGCGTGCGCACAGTGAGCTCACCTCCCGTTGCCACGGCGACACCAACCAGAGGGAAAAGCCTGGTGTGTGTGACAGAGGCCTGAGAGGGAGGAAGGAGGAGGGACTGAGGAATTCACATAGCGCTTGGCTTGTTTCAGCACTAGTACCTTATTCAGTTACCAGGCCTTATCACGGAAATGCTAAACCGACCCTTTCAATTATCAAGGCAATGTCTTTAGCCCGGCCGCCTGTTTATAATGGCTGGCTTGGGATTTCAAATGAGGTGTCAGAAATAGTTGGCCGACAAGGTGGACAGTAGACATTTATACACACAATTGGGTATTATCATGCATTATGTACAATTAACACGTATATACACAAACATTTGGGAATCATGCAGTCATGCACACACTCACAAATATGACCACCAAATGAAACACACACTCATTTGTTTTCCATAAACAAAAAAATGCGACTAACAGCTGCTTTGGTGTCTGCATTCTATTAGTGATGAAGAGCTAACCCAGTCTGGGGGTCGTCTGCTCATCAATGGTGGTGCTCCACAGCCGTGAATGCACTGAATTCATTAGTCATCGCGCACAGATGGTGTCTGGCTGCCTGTCTCAAGTTCAAGTTCATGTCCAGGAGACAGAGAGAGAGACATGCTGAAGCCAGACAGACCAGATGCTACTGAGACACAGAGAGAGACATGCTGAAACCAGACAGACCAGATGCTACTGAGACACAGAGAGAGAGCATGCTGAAACAGACAGACAGATGCTACTGAGACAATAGAGACGAGAGACATGCTGAAACAGAGACAGACCAGATGCTACTGAGACACAGAGAGAGACATGCTAAACCAGACAGACCAGATGCTACTGAGACACAGAGAGAGACATGTGAAACCAGACAGACCAGATGCTACTGAGAACACAGAGAGAGACATGTTGAACCAGACAGACCAGATGCTACTGAACACAGAGAGAGACATGCTGAAACCAGACAGACCAGATGCTACTGAGACACAGAGAGAGACATGCTGAAACCAGACAGACCAGATGCTACTGGCACAGAGAGAGACATGTTGAAACCAGACAGACCAGATGCTACTGAGACACAGAGAGAGACATGCTGAAACCAGACAGACCAGATGCTACTGAGACACAGAGAGAGACATGTTGAAACCAGACAGACCAGATGCTACTGAGACACAGAGAGAGAAGCTGAAACAGACAGACCAGATGCTCTGAGACACGAGAGAACATGCTGAAACCAGACAGCCAGATGCTACTGAGACACAGAGAGAGACATGTGAAACCAGACAGACCAGATGCTACTGAGACACAGAGAGAGACATGCTGAAACCAGACAGACCAGATGCTACTGAGACACAGAGAGAGACATGCTGAAACCAGACAGACCAGATGCTACTGAGACACAGAGAGAGACATGTTGAAACCAGACAGACCAGATGCTACTGAGACACAGAGAGAGCATGTGAAACCAGACAGACCAGATGCTACTGAGACACAGAGAGAGACATGCTGAAACCAGACAGACCAGATGCTACTGAGACACAGAGAGAGACATGTTGAAACCAGACAGACCAGATGCTACTGAGACACAGAGAGAGACATGTGAAACAGACAGACCAGATGCTACTAGAGACACAGAGAGAGACATGCTGAAACAGACAGAACAGATGCTACTGAGACACAGAGAGAGACATGCTTGAAACCAGACAGACCAGATGCTACTGAGACACAGAGAGAGACATGCTGAAACCAGACAGACAGATGCTACTGAGACACAGAGAGAGACATGCTGAAACCAGACAGACCAGATGCTACTAGAGACACAGAGAGAGACATGTGAAACCAGACAGACCAGATGCTACTGAGACACAGAGAGAGACATGCTGAAACCAGACAGACCAGATGCTACTGAGACACAGAGAGAGACATGTTGAAACCAGACAGACCAGATGCTACTGAGACACAGAGAGAGACATGCTGAAACCAGACAGACCAGATGCTACTGGACACAGAGAGAGACATGTTGAAACCAGACAGACCAGATGCTACTGAGACACAAGAGAGACATGCTGAAACCAGACAGACCAGATGCTACTGAGACACAGAGAGAGACATGTTGAACCAGACAGACAGTGCTACTGAGACACGAGAGAGACATGCTGAAACAGACAGACAGATGCTACTGAGACACAGAGAGAGACATGTTTGAAACCAGACAGACCAGATGCTACTGAGACACAGAGAGAGACATGCTTGGAACCAGCAGACAGACCAGATGCTACTGAGACACAGCCATTGTTCCTCATCTACAGTACATGATGCAGAAAGCCATAGCTGTGGGAATTAGGGGTCCTGAGGATGCTGCAGCAACCCCTGATAAATATAAATGTAAAAATCCACAAAATTAGTGAACTAGGCCTTTATTACTCCTGTATTAGCGGAGAGAAATACTCTTCAGCTGTCCCTATGCAATAAAACATCAGTGTTATGACAATACTTAAGCTATAATAACAGTAGCAACAGCTTGGTGACCATTTTACATCCTTAGTCTGTTATAGAAATGACCTGCACAGACCTCATCATAAAGTCACTACCCAGATTTCACTTGTATTGATTGTAAAGACATGAGCCCTCTGCACATAAAAAATTGGCACGCAGGTGTCAAATATGCTGATTGCTTGTCCAATGAATATGAAAAACCTGCCATGGTTGCCATGGTTATGTTATTCAGCCAATCATGTGACAACAATGGCTGTGGAGCACTGTAAGTGTGAGTGGGGAGGGAGGTGACAGAAGAGCCAGCGTTACTGAGCAGAGAGAGGCAAWGTCGTCCCCACCCATCTCTACACGCATAGTCAAATCAGACGCCTATATTTCTCTGTGAGAATGGACCTTTTGAAAGGGATGGCAAGGCCTCTCCTCCTCTCCTTTCCACCAGCCTGCCTGTATGGAAGTTTCATAAATAACCACAACCATTCTCACATCCACTCCAAGCACTTCCTACTGTAAAATACACTACTCAGCCAACAAAGATGAGCTAGAGAAAAAATATGTAAGACTGTCTGCTGTCGGGTATAGGCCTACATGAATTGTAGCTAAAYATACAACTTGATAGAGTATGTATAATATTACCACAGACTCGTGCATGATTTTCCAATGTTCACAAGGAGACTAAATACCATTAACGTGATATACACTCATGCTCTGGAGACAGTGTACGCCCCATGGAAACTGCTGCCTGCCTGTTTCTATGTTACAGCATGAACAGCAGGAATATTGAGAGTGACTATGAGATGGATTTGCAGCAGTTTCAGACATTGTGATATTGTTCTCTTCTGGCATTACTGGGCTACATCTAACATTGCATTGTGATGGCTTACATACTGAAGAGAATGACTGGGGTTAACATCCACTGTATGGTACAGTGCTGCATTATGGTGAAACATAGTGTATGACAGCCTACAAAGAACATCAAAGTAGGCTACTGCAAACCAGTAAGACACAAACAGGCTAGTAAGACACAAACAGGCTAGTAAGACACAAAACAGGCCTAGTAAGACAACAAACAGGCTAGTAAACACAAAACAGGCTAGTAAGACACAAACAGGCTAGTAAGACACAAACAGACTAGTAAGACACAAACAGGACTAGTAAGACACAAACAGGCTAGTAAGACACAGACAGGCCAGTAAGACACAAAACAGGCTAGTAAGACACAAAACAGGCTAGTAAAGACCACAAAACAGGCTAGTAAGACACAAACAGGCTAGTAATTCTGCCCAAAAATGCATTGGCTGAGGAATAATTTGTTGAAATGATTTACTGTAAAAAGCATAAAATAGAATTGTGGTGAAGTCACACCAACGTCTCCAGACTTCCAATGATGAAGAAATATTTGTATTCAGTCAGTGCAGTGGCCTTTTATACTGAGGAGAATCAACTGATTTATATATGCTGGGTTACTTACAGACCTCAAGTTTTTATTTACACTGCGCTGACATTTAGTATGGCCCCAGACTAGAAAACAATGCAGCCATTCATAAGTCTAGACAACGATTTCTAACAACTTATCCTGGAACAATGAAACGTGGTTATTCACTGCTTTTCCAAATGGTGTTCTCAAATCTTCTTTCAGGCAAACGTATAATGAATGACCTGCATTGTACACGGTCTTTTAAAAGGGTCGGAACAAGACACACTAGTTTTGTCTTACGGTGTGAGAAACTCGGCAAGAGACCCCTTTCAGCCACTGTGAGCCTATTTAACATTGAACTTGAATAAACCTCGGTGCACTATTGCCTACCACTGCATACGCAGGCAGTTTAGACCTATACATCTTCCACATAGGCCTATGACCGTTCAGCTAAAAACAACGTAGACCAGCATTTGGGCACAAACATATTACTTTCATATTTCAGGCTACAGCTAATCAATCAAGCGCTATAGGCTATACAATCAAATCAAATTGTATTTGTCACATGCTTCGCAAACAACAGGTGTAGACTAACAGTGAAATGCTTACAATAGGTTATATCATAGGACATTACAAAATATATTTTAAAAATAAACCTTAACATCCATCTGAAAATGCCTAATAGGTTACTAAGACTATCCTAAATATACAATAGACCTATTCGCAAAATAACAATTAATCATTTAATTAAAGGTGTGTAGCCTACATGAGACTCTCATCACGCCACAGCCAAAGAGCACGAGAATAACAATAACCTCATCTGCAGACAACAGACCACTAACATCCATWAAAAAAAAAAACATCCGGCATCATACAACTGGCATCATAAATGGAGGCTATTCTCAAATGTAGCCTAAATATGTATTGTTGGAAAGCCATCTTTTAGTAACAATGTTTTATACAACTCTATTGTGTTACCAACAAATCCTTTAATGTTTATGGCGTTTGTAAGATTCCAACTGTGTTACCATCAATAAAGAAACAAAGCAACTATCCCGCCGATCACCATGTGCCTTATGAATGCCATGTGCTCCCTTGATAGTTAATAAACAAATCCACTGGCGACTAATATAATGGCCCGTATAGCTAATATCATCCAACATACAGAATCAGCAGCCCAGGAGCTATCCCTGCACTTTAAGGCTATTTCTTTCAGATGCATTTTATTCGGATGTAAAATATTAATCACAATTAAATCAATTAATATAAATGTTGGCTTTAGCTAGGCCTACCTCTGTGAAAAAATCATTTATATTAATTAGGCATTGTTTTACAATTAAATGTAAGATTTTTTAAAGTCCTGTTCAAATTCAAATACAGAGTGCACATGGCGTGATGTCATCTATTCAATTCGTTAGACTTCTTTAGGCCTATTGCATTCTCTGTGACATTAATTATCATGAGTCAAACAATAGATCGGTGTTAGAGCGCTCAAGTATGCCCATATACAATTCCGTAATTATAGAACATCTTTGTATGGATGCATAAACCCAAACAGTTTTAAGATAATGACCCACGGTCCTAATTGTCAGTTGCCTACAATTGGCAACGAATTACGCATTCAAAACCGTTACTACTCCAAGTTTGGAGGCCGCGTCCGCTGGGTGGGCAACATCGCCTCTTTCTATGGGGATGCAGATGAGTCTGGTGCACTTGACGTCTTTTCATGACCCTCCCCCCCCTCACGGCGCTGTCTGTCATATTCGGACTGGGCATGGCATTGCCACTTGCCCCCGAGCGTGGGAATGGGAGCGTCCAGTCGTTCACATCTCCAGCCCTGTGGTTAACTGAATCAATTAAGCAGGGCCGAACCCCCCTCCCTCTTTTAGCCCATACCCAAATCCCTCCTCTCCATTTTTGTCAGCTCTGTATACGTTCTAATTATTGCTGTTTGGGATGCCAGCGCCGTTTCCTGGTTGGAGTTCATCATGCTGAAATAAAAAAATGTTAATGTCAATCTCATTCTCAATGCTAGCCTACATTATCCAAACAGACGGAGCATGTATGCTATGGCTAGCACTCTCAGACGGATATATTTTCTATATCATATTTACCACATTTCATTATAGAAAATAACGCATTTCAAGATTAATATAACAAGAAGCATGAACATGATAGTGTGTGTGTGCGTGCGTGCGTGCGTGTGTGTGTGTGTGTGTGTGTGTGTGTGTGAATGCAACATTTACTCATGGTTGTGATTAGCTATAGGCTACATTAAGTTTTCAAATGTCCTAATACCACAAACATTAAATATACGCAATCAATCAATATGAGTAATAAATCAATACAACTCTTTCACATTTCCAATAAGTGAACATGTCCAGTTAATGCTATAGCAATGATTTATAATTGTAAGACTTTTTAAATCTACTTCGTAATACCAGCCAACGAGGTTATTATTTTGTGCACCGAGTAGGCTTATGCATCTTGTTATTTCCATTTTCTATTTCCAAGGTCCGTGATGAGTCTGGAAGTCGTTTTTACTTTCGGTTATCTAGCTTTATGACGGCCATCACACTCATACAGCTAGATAACCAAAGACAACAACCCACTTCCCATTCTTCTAAAATATTCCAGAATTGTCTTCTGTTCTCCGGGCGTTGGGGATTGTGCCCCTGCTTTCAGGAGTGGTCCACCATACTTTGAGGCAAATAAACCACAATATAGAAGTAGGCCTAATTTGACTCCCATAGCCGACATAATCATATTTTGTTTCCATATAGGCCACTTCCATGTAATGAGTCCTCCAAACTCCCACATACACACTCGTTGTTAAAAAAACACGACGTCCATAAAAGGACATATAATCCCTGTGCTTAGATTATGTCATATTCAGATGACATTCGCCAACATCACTGAGTTGAAGTAAGCGAGAGAACAGTAGGCTGTGGTGCAGCCATCCTTGCACAGGCCCTGATTTGCAATGCAAATGATTCAATCCCACAAAAGGCGCTTTCGCCTCTATTAAATCGTTGTGGCAGGAGCAATACATATCCTGTGAGGCCAGCGAAGAAGATACGGAGGAGGTGGAAAATCCGCCTGGTGAAAGTGCGGAAATTACACAGGTTAAACGTCTCGATTGTTTTGGATTATGAAGAGAGGACCTCGTTTGTGGCCAAAATGTGTCTGTCAAGTTGTCCGCACGTATCCAGCGTGTTAGATGAAAGAGATGCCGAAGTCTGTAAACCAAGGCTTCCGTTCTGTTGGCTAGCCGCTGCCAACAGTCTAAACGGAGAGGGGAAAGGGCCATCCCCAAGGAATGGGGGAAACGGGGAGGAGGGGTAGGCTTCCAATGCCAAAATCTGGACCAACCCGGCGAGGTCAAAGGCCTCAGACCGCGGGAGTGTAAATTAATGATGATGATGTCATGAAAAATCGCAAATGCACACTCCTATTCATGCACGAGCAGTGGCAAATCTCCTCGCGTCATTACCAAGCGCACCGGAATAATTCGGTTTTCCGCCAGCGGTCTGCACGCTTTTTCCAGAATGATAAAAAAGGACGGAAAGACAAAATGATTGTGCTATGGTATAAAAATGGTCGTCTTGATCATTTTTGAAGCCAGTAAGGGTACAATAGCCAGCAGAATAAACCACCAAATACAAGAGCTCAAATCTATGGAGGACATATGACAGCATTCCAGGGCTGAGTAGAGCATCGTTCCTGTATTCTCGTCACAGCTAGAACCGAGTAGGGTCTTTGCTGTAGCATGGAACTGGGCCGGGTTGTTCGAATATACGGGTGTGAGAGACAATGCGAGTCGAGACACATTCATTGACTCGATTTGAGTCGAAATCCTATTGGCTTTATGTTTTCATCGTCGTGACCGATGTATAAACTACAATGGTTACCAGGTAGGCTATACTGGCAATGTCGCATTGTCAAATAGGCGTTCATTTTTCTGCACAGTCACACACATAACATGTTTTATCTTGTCTATGTATAAAACATTCAATGTACATATTTATCAGACCTAGTAGGACATAAATATTCAAGAACATAGACCTATCTATTAACGATATGTTTTCATGCACGGACGTGTTTTTAGGCTATAGGAGCTAGGGCTGTATGACAATGCTATTACCCATAGGCCCATATATATAGGGTAGCCTACTTTATGATGTTTTTGCAAGAATTCTCAGAGTTTATGTGTGTGTGTGTGCGTGTGCGTGTGTGTGTGTGAATTGAGAGAGAGGGGGCAGAAGGGAGCAGAGAGGGAGAGAGATATCCAATGATAATCAGCAACGACGTTCCATAAAGGTATTAGGCTACAATACACTAATATTAGGATGCCAATAATACTAAACAAGAGGTTTCCACGTTATAATAATTGAGGTTCCAAATGTAGGGTAAAACAATACAATGTTGAATGGCTTAGCATAGGTGATTTGCACAAAAATGTGACGTTGTAGTCCTTCATCAGCGCTATTAATTTAGTGATATGTATTCTTAACAATGGCTAATTCACTGCAGGCCCTATAGCCGACAATCTTTACACGTTCGCTAAAATGTTTTGCATTTCCATCTACGTCGTCCCATGCACCTGTTCACCTGTGTTGTTGCTGCTCACCATGTTATTGTATTGGCCCTATAGAAACATGTCGTTCAGGTGCTAACAGGAGAGACCAAATAGGTGGGAAGGCATCCATCCAGCTGCTCAGACACAACACTTCTTAATCCTAAATTATATGAAACCCAGCCCTGTGCAATTATTACGCACATGGCACGCGGTTAAAATCTGACTGCACTTTAGTTGATTTAAAGTGTCCATGGTTAGCTTTACATTAGCATTCCCTCAAAGTGACACCAGTTGATTCAACTGACATTTGAAGGCTAACAAAAGGACCCTCCAAGAATGCACCGAGCAAGCAGACTCGATCCAATCATGTAGAATATTGTAGAATATAGTTAGAATAATCGATTTGTAAATCAGGGTAGGTTCAGGGTAAACCCACATTTCCTAAATCTATTTCTCAACAGTTTGGAACGTATGCTACACAGGACTCAACCACGCATTTGTTTTATCAAACACCCCAACATACAATTGTAACAGTACCAAAGTAGGCTAATCAGGTAATTGAAGTTTCCCAATAGTTCTGACCTAATGTTATCATTCATACTAATTCTCAATTTCAACAGAAGTGTGTTTGTAAACATAAAAGTCATGCTTTCCCCCACCATAGCCTTTTGGTGCGTCATACAACATACAACATTTGTCATGAAACATAGACTAGCAACTGTGATCCTATACTGTATGTTTGTGTCATTCTGTCACTTTAAAGAACAGTACTGCCTTGATTACAGTAATGCCCTGATTACAGTAATGCCTTGATTACAGTAATGCCTTGATTACCGAGAGTATGTCGCTGTTATTTTCCCCCTGAAGAATATATGCCAGTAAAAACTTGAACGTTTGACACCGTATAACACTGTTTGACCTTGTAATAGACTATCGCTGTGATATTTTATGATTGTGATATGTAATTAAACTAATTCAAACCAACAATGGTAACTTTCTAATGAGTGAATTTGTTTTATTCGTTTATTTGATGAAGTTTGCGTGGGCATTATGAGTTGGATCATTATGTAGCGTTATTTACAATAACTTTTTCACAATTAGCCCACTGTAATTTTTCACAATTAGCCCACTGTACTGTAGCCTTCAAGAGAGAAATGAAGTATGTTTTACACGATATGATACAGAGAACCTACACAATACCAGCATGAGACGCTGTGCAACCTATCTTTACGCATACGATGTAGCCTACATTCACTTTGACCAGGCTTAACTGTTCGGAGCAATTTAAGATATTTCATTTTCGGTTAGTTAAGATTAAGAATCACAGCTGGCCGATTTAACTTCCATCACATAGCCTACCTTTTACCAACAAAACTTGTCATTGCGCAATGTGCACTTTGGCCCAATGCATTGAGAGGCGTTGGCTACTGTTGCGCTGTGAGTGTGACAGGTTGCGACAAGCTCATGCCACCAGTCTGAATAAAGCTCCGAGTTTTCATCCTGCTTATTTATTTCAGTTAATTCAGTAGTCTACAAAATAAACGAACGTGCCAACATGTATGTGCCAGGGAAGAGCACTAGTCCAACGAAGCACTGCCATGAACTACACCTCCGACCTCCCTAAACATACCTCCGACCTGCCTAAACACTAATCATAGCCTAGATGGTCTTCCTCAGCTAGAACAACATATTTATACAGGCCTACATCACGTCCACTAGCCGATAAGAACCAAATTAGTGTTGTCTATTATTCACGGAGTCATTCAACTTCACTCTAACTTTTACGCACGTCCGACTGTATTGGCTTTACGCACATCAAACTGCATTGGCTTTAAGGACATCAAACTGCATTGGGTTTACGCACAGTCGAAGGATAATCACCAAAGTTGCACTTACTTTCTCAAACTGCGCGAGAAGCATCGCCGCAATCGGCATATGCAATCAGAAATCATCCCAGATAAGAGACATGCTGTGTGGGACCCGGTGGACAGTCCGCCAAATATCCAGCCGTCCACGGCCGTCCCTTCCTTTAAAATTGCCGCTAATACTCAGTTCATTACGCGTGCTTCGGTTGCTCTGAGTTAACCCTGAGCATATTCCAAGCACATGAGAGAAGGAGAGATTGAGAGGGAGGGGGCGGGGGGGGAGAGAACTTTCCCATAACATCTACAGCACCAAATAGAGAGTGCACAATTGAAGCTCTGAGAGTCTGAGAGTTTTTTTGAGGGGGGGGGGTAAGTCCACTCTTCTGTGTAAGAAAGGACGTGCTCTGAAACTCAAATACGTTCCCTCGCTCTTTTGTTGGGCACGAACTGAAGAGGCATTGTTCGTCTTTTGGCGTGGACTCACCCGTTCCCAGACCAGAAGTGATCGCGGTCGGTAATGAATTTGCTGCAGGCCCTCCTTGAACGCGTTATGACAAACGGAACGCATTTACAACGCGTTATGACAAACGGTACGCATTTACAGTGCTTCAGACAAAAGGGTGAAAATAATGTGGATGATACAATCCCAAACCAAGACTGAAGGTCGTCAGTAATAATGTAAAATCTGTGGGGAAAACATTTTATACTTTAGCCTTCACCTGTGCAGTTATGTTCGTTTGCATAGACTACCCCCCCTCCCCTTTCTCTCTCTCTCTCTCTCTCTCTCTCTCTCTCTCTCTCTCTCTCTCTCTCTCTCTCTCTCACACACACACACACACACACACACACACATTGTGATGACAGGACCTGTACCAATGTTGTACGAATTGAACCTGTGATAATTAATTTCAGAAGATCTAGCTATAAGATGGAACATCGTTTAACTTACACTTATATTTTACATCACCATTCAAATTGTGCAAGGACCACGTGGCATGATGTGCTTGGGCTGCCAAATATGTAGGCTAGCTAAACCCCACGGTAATACCGATAATGTTACTAACAAGTTTCAACAAGTAATAAAGGTAATGTAATGTATTGCAATTCGTAATATTGTTATTATTATTATCATCATCGGTTATTAGGCTAACAACATATTTATCCATGAGGTTCAAATTCCTTGTTAAATAGTTCGGAGGACATAAAGCATGTCTTTTTTTGTGAAACACTAAATGTATGTCAGGGAAAAGTAATTTCCTACAGCTCTCTTTCTTAGTCTTTCCCTGCCTAATTGCAGGCGTACCCATTTGATTCACCCGGATTCACGTTTTGGTTTAACAGCGAGGTCACGTTCAATGACGTAGACAAGCATATCAGCTACGTGCAACCATATTTAAATACATCAAG
Organism: Salvelinus sp. IW2-2015; assembly: GCF_002910315.2. Taxonomy (NCBI): domain Eukaryota; kingdom Metazoa; phylum Chordata; class Actinopteri; order Salmoniformes; family Salmonidae; genus Salvelinus; species Salvelinus sp. IW2-2015. The sequence continues at coordinate 8,454,410 of NC_036855.1, forward strand.
GAAATTAGTGCATCAAAATATGCAAATCCAGYTTACCATCTAGCCGCTGCGGGAGTAATTCCCCCCACCGGTTCTTGGGTATTTGATTGCCGTTTTGAAAGCGAACATTGCCTTGTTTGTTTGTGACGAAGCTCCGAGCGTGTGTGAGCGGTACGGATCGGAAACATGAAGTGAAGAAACCAAGGGTTCTGCCTGGGAAATCGCCTGTGCATAATGAGACGACCTGCTCTGCCATTCTCAATGCTTCGACGCTGTTGGTTCCAGCGTGCGTATTATTTTTTTTAACATTGATACATATGTAAAAGGTAGATTTGCATTTGCTTTACTTTTCTCTTTGCTTCGTTTTCCATGTTGTTACTTTTAAATTAGGTCATGGTGATTGCAATGCGTTTTTATGGACACTGATGCGCACGTACAAGCGGTAACCTATTACGAATTTCACATATCATGAAAAATACTATTTAGAAAAGAGTGCGTTAAAAAATAGGAAATACAGAACGTTTGTTAGTTGAATAATCATGTAAAATGGTCAAATATAATAATATAAATCTAGGAAATGTATAAACAAAGAGTAGAACTCTAGCGGTCAAACAATAGGATTCAGATCTATGATTATGATGAGAATTAGCTGGGTTTATTTAAACTTCAATAAACTATACTGCAAGAGATTGTGATCGAGATTAGGTTACACTAACTAGATCTCATTTGCAGGATCTGATTAATGTTAAGTGTTACCGCACCTTACAGTAGCTATGTTTCTGTAGGCTATGTAAAGGTGGMATTTCCTATAGGTTGATGATGCGCACACAGGAGGCGTTTACGAGAGCGCGCGCGCGGCCACACAAACGCATACACACACACACACAAACACACACACACACATACTGAAAGAAAGAAACGCAGACTTATTAACCTTTGTCTTTAAGTAGCTAATTGTTGTGTTTTTTGTAGCCGTTATCGTTTTTTAAATCACAAAAAAAGTATTCCTTTAGAATGAGTGTTTTGCTGTATAAAATCGAATTGCAACACGTTATCTAAAGTAAGTGAGACACGTTTAACTTACCCTTATATTTTACATCACCATTCAAATCTTCCTGGCAGGCTATGCACGCGCTCTCAATCAAGTCGACGCCAATTTTCCAGCCCAATTGATTGTGCGAGCCGGTTGGAGATGCTGTACTCCCTACTCGTGTAACTCAGCCTCCTCCACAAGTGAACCTTGCTCCCAAACTGCTCGTCTGATGTGTCACCCAATAGAAGTGGTCAGACGGGCACACGTAAAGATTTTCCCTCCGAAGAGGCTGCATGCTGTCATGGACCTACAAGTAGTTTGTCTTGACAAACACACATGGGGTTGCATGCATAGGCTACAACGTTCTAAGATTATTGCGCATCAATTATTGCTTTTGCCACTTTAAAACYTAACCACATTTTGCGAATTTGTAGGCTATAATTGAATAGTGTGACGCACTTGGACCAATATGTACAATGAGGAATGGCAGCTATATGTGACCTAGATAAGCATAAGGTGCGGTTCCAATTTCCAATCACACTAATAATACATATTTACAAGTTAGTCTTGMGCTACAGGCCGAACAAGGACTATAGCAAAATGTAGAAAAAAATGAGAGCTATTTGAATTTAGACATTTTTTGGAGACAAAAGCAATTAGGCTACCTATTTGTCATTTGAATTGCCACGGATAGCTGTCAAAATGGATAGCCATTGAATACGTGTGGTGGCATGTAGCCAATAGCGGTTAAGAGCGTTGGGCCAGTAGACCTAACCGAAAAGTCGCTGGTTCGAATCCCCGAGCCGCCTAGGTGCAAAAACTGGCGATGTGCCCTTGAGCAAGGCAGGTAACCATAATTGCTCCTGTAAGTCACTCTGGATAAGAGCGTCTGCTAAATGGCTAAACTGTAAAATGTATTCCAGTATCATATACCTAAGATGGAGGAATGAGATGAAAGAGAAGAAACTGTTAATATTTAGCAAATAGAAAAAATCATATAGGCCTATACTTCGAATGTGTATTTCCGAAAGACAAAGCCATTATAATCTTAATGTGGTCCGTCAATCAATTATCGAATGCGTAATGCATATTTCTGTCTGACACGTTAGACTTCATATTAGAGCTAGATCATGAGTAGGCTTATCTAAATCATCAGCCTTCCATATTGTGGTCAACATGGACTACCCTCATTACGTATCACACATACACGGTCAGCCTATAGTGGTAAAGAGAGGACAATCATTTGTAGCCACTCATACTATTTTCAATCTTATCCCTTCCAGCTAGAAAATATTGCCAATATTTTCTATTTTTATCTGCATTCAAATTACAGTAATGGTCAGGTATGGCGTTTTCTTTAGATATTGCGTTGATTTTGCCGCTTGTGCAGTCAGTTTTGACCAAAACTCACCCATGCAACATAGAATTTCATCCTTGTTATTTATATTCATACAAATTATACATCTAAAGCATTCGTTATTTTAAATTAATTAATCTCACCATAACGGAACTGGCTTTGATCAGAGATAAATTGGGATGCTCTTGTGGTGTGTGGTGTGTGTGTGTGTGTGTGTGTGTGTGTGGTAGTGTGTGTGTGTGTGTGTGTGGTTGTGTGTTGGTGTGTGGTGTGTTGTGTGTGTGTGTGTGGTGTGTGTGTGTGTGTGTGTGTGTGTGTGTGTGTGAGAGAGGAAAGAGAGATAGAAAGAGAGAAGGGGAGGTAGTTGAGTGGTGTTGGTTTGTGGATTTGATTTGTGAGTCATAGTTTCAATGTCGTGCAACGTTTACGTAAACCAGCAAACAAACATATATTTTGTATTATTATTATTGTTATTATTATTACCACAAGTATATAAATAAGTTATTATTCCTTCGCTACTATTATACCCGGGAATACTACTCTTTATCAGTATACTCAACTTTGGAATTCGACATTGATGAACAGAATATGTCCATAGCGTGGACTAGAGATTATTTAGCGAATATGAATTAAGAGTTGTATCTTTGATAATACAGTACGATAATACAGTGTTGATGTGTGTTGAGATAGAGGTTTGGACTGAGGATGTGGATGGGGATGTAGGACGTACCTTCGCTAATAAACGGCGACATCTTGTGGTTCCTGTGGGAAAATAACGTCACACGAGTTTTTGGAGAATTTCGATCATTTATTGTTTAGAAATAAACAAGATCATGACAGCAGAATATCATGTAAACCTCAAAGTCGGTAAATATCGAAATAACTTATGAACGAATTAATTTATATGGATTGACAACCACACGTCTACTGAAATAGTGCTCAATTACACATCCTTGTGTTTCCCCCCTTAAATTGCAATGAGATTACATAGCCTATATCCTCAATCTAATTATCATTCTTTTCATGTCTGACTTTGACATGTTTACAGAGCCATAATGCTTACATTATATGTTTKTCTAAATGTATGTCTCTGTGTTTTCATATTACTGTTATCATTCTTCTTATTACGCTATTCTTCGATTTAATATGATTTGAATTACGGTCGTGTGACGCATTTTTAACATTTCAATTAATCGGAAATTATAAATAATCTGCTTTAAATAACAGCAGTTCACTTCTTTCAGCTATGCATTCACTAGGGTAATTTATTTTCTTTCGATTCCTGATTTTAATGAGCTCGGGCTACACATAAAGAATCAGCATTTGTGCAAGCAAATACAGATATTAAACTTCAGATCCTCTTTCTCTTGTTAATCCTATGAAGAAAATGCTTATTTTAGCCCCTGATTTGAGCGGCCAGTTTTCCTGCGGTGTTTGCCTATCCAACATATTGCTCTCTCTGCACCTGAGGTTGCATACACAGCAACCCCAGTAGCCGCAGCGAATCCGGGTTACTGCAGTTTTTATGCAACATATAACCCATGTGCTTTCATTATCGAATTAGCCTATATGCTTTCACTCAGTCTTAAGTCATGTGAATCAAACGAGGTTACCTATAAATTGTAGGAACAAACTAAATAGACTATGTAGCAATGGAATTCAAATAGGTTGAGGCCTAAAATTTTCCTTATTTTTTAAATCAATAAACTCGATAGCCTATTATTTCATTATTGTACTCTGAGACAGTTTATATTATATATAATATAATATATATAATATTAACAATATATATATATATATATATATATACAAATACAAATAGACATGCCAATTGGGGGTGCAATTGATAACGATGGTTTCTGGTAGCAATCATTCATTTTGTGCTATGTTTTGTCAAAATATCGTTTAAGTTTACTTCTCTGCTTCACGCTGCTCACAGTTTGCCTAATCCTTTCGCAGTGTAATGCATTTTCCCGCGGTTTTGGTTTCACATTTCCCATTCCCATCCATTTTAGATTGACTTTTTCAGGATGACAAAGACCATTCATTCTACCAGTCAATGAATCAACCACAAGCAAGAATATCTATTTTTGAAATGTCTTGTTGATATTAAGTTTTTACAACCATTTATGGACATATGTTATTTTTTGTCATACTGACAGGTAAAGGGTGGGGATAGTGTATCATTACACCGTTTTCAACCATCCCACAACCATACTACAACCATTCTCAATATGACAAAGCACTTTCAATGAATCCAGGCATGTTTTTATTTATTTATAGGCCACTCAGGTTTTTATGTGCTCTTTAGTAGAGCTCATACTCTGTGACCAATTTTTGCATAAAATTCGATGGGGGAATTATTTTCAGTCTTTCCGAAATGTGGACAATTTCACTCATATTGTCGGACTGTCTTCTTTGTTTCATTTTTTCTCATTGCAAATACTCAGAATAAATGTATGTTAACTGTCAAAATGTATCATTAGGATTAATTATGTTATTTTAATGTTAAGTGAGACAAACCTTGGTTGTAAATGTCAAATAAAAGTCTGAATTCTGAGTTCCCATGAATCTCAGTGCCATAATGTTGTACAATTGGAACAAATAAAGCAAGAAATGCCATAGCCATGTCTCATTGTCTCAATGTCATGTCGTCCATATTGTGTTATATTTGTAGAATGTCAATGACATTCATTCATTTAGTCATTATCTGGTGACGGTTGGTAAATATGATGTAAATTATTAAATGAATGATTCTGTTTTCATATACAAAATATCTGTCTTCATATTGGGTCTACCGTGTTTAAGTATCAAGGTGAAGGGCATATGGAAAGAAATGGACAAACACAATGAAGTCACAGGGCCTATGGAGAGAAATGGACAAACACAATGAAGTCACACCAAAACATCGGGATAACTAAGAAAGCCAGTAACTTTACTGAATTCTCTGCAAAATACAAATACCTTTCCCCAGCAGAATAAACTTTTATTTCAGGTTCCATGCTTTTTCACTACATACAGCTGAATAAAGTCCCGTGAGATACAGAGATGTGGTTTTAATTGAATAACATCGTATCTTCAAATTGCGACAAAGGCCAGCTTATGCCGCTGAAAGCCGCTCTTGCGTTCCAAACACTAATTTCAGACCGCCACAATTTTCAGATTTATACAAGCTACATTAGATACTACAGACTGGTAAGCATTTTTAGCTATTCACACACACACACACACACACACACACACACACACACACACACACACACACACACACACACACACAACAACTTTTATAATATATATATATATATATATAATAAGTATATATATATTAAAGGGATACAACTAAAAATAAAGAAAACCGCAAACAATGTAAAGCAATCAAAGAATCCCAAGTGAATAGTTGGGACCTTAAGCATATACCACATGACTGTACAAGTGTATGGTTTTCCCTTTGCACTAGAAGTAGCTGATCAACAGGTTAGCTGAGGTACTGGGTGGGTCAATTAGAGGTACCAGTATATATAAGTTAATACAGAATAATGACATTACAACTGATCAACAGGTGAAGAAATACAACTGCTTTAAATCCACAACCAAAATAAAATATGAAATCAAATCAAGCATGCTCAATGTCTTTGGTTACACAATATCAAGAAACACCAGCTACACCTCAGAAAACACACTACAGGTCAAAAGGGAGATTTTGGTGTTCTTTTTTGTAAAGTAACTCAACCAGCTAAATGAACAAAAATAGGGTTTGGAAAACATGCTTTTCCATGATACACACAATGAATATACTCACAATTACACATATTTGTTATAGGATTTGAAATACAGTTCACAAGGAAATGTCTTCTGAAAATATGAAATTAGCCAATTCCATATGACACTATATAGTTAGCTATCACCATGTATTATTAAGAAGGTACTCCAAACCTCTACCCGTTTAACATATAGGAACATTATGAAGTCTGACCGAATTGAAATGGAAATGGGAAACCAATTGTACATTTTGAGTAAATGCTTTTATTGTTTTTTCAATGCTTGCAATAACCATAAATGAATGTGAAAATAAAGGTTGAATAATATTACAATACAGAAATGCCACTGGCTTTGGTTTCTCCACACATATGCTGCCTGAAATATCATGTTTTTAAAAAACTTTTGTATTGAAAAAAGAAAGAACACCATAGGGGCTCTGCCCCTGTTTCTGACTACACAGACTGCATACAGTAACAACATAGTGAACTGGCATGAAATATGCAGATAGGAATACCATAACACTTGAGTGACAGCAGACTAGGGAGTGAGAGGCAGAGAGAGAGAGCGATGTGGCTAGTTTCATGTTGTTGTTTTTTAAACAAGTTATATTTGTCTGAAATCTACTCTTGCTTTTCCTAAACCAGCATAAACATTAGGGAGAGGGGGGCTGGGTGGAACACTGAGCTGGCCATTGGACTGAGTGGGGTCAAATACAGCACAACACCTCGTGATTAGAGACCACAAAAATACTCAACAGCTCGATCATTTGACACAAATACAAACTATCAAATAAATATTTTAATCTAGACTTATGTGGTGTCCTGCACACAAGGTTGGGTCTCATTGTGATGATTGGCAAATGATTTGTAGTGAAAACATTAAATAAAACCTTGAAAATATACAAAATAGGTGGGTCAAAGGCCCATCAAAGAGGATGTGTGTTGTTGTAGAATCCTAACGATGACGATCGTGACATAGCAAAGATGGGTCACCATGGGTGATATCAAACCTTCATTTGGGATGTCACATCCCACTGGGAAAAAATTGGTTGAGTCAACGTTGTTTCCACGTCATTTCAACCCAAAAATTCAAAGGGAATTTCGTCTTTTTTCACCCCTTTGACCTAAATCCAATGACGTGGTGACATGTTTTGTTGATTTCATATTGAATTCACATTAGTTGACAACTCAACCAAATCTAAATCAAAACTAGACATTGAACTGATGTCTGTGCCCAGTGGGATGTCATCTCCTGCCTGGGCATTAACCCCCTCTTCCAATCCCCACACAGTTTCCTCAAACTTGTTGTTTGAAAGAGGTCTATCTTTCTTAATTGACTCATAAACACAGACATGGTCAACTCTGTTAAGCTGCTTTTCAAGGTTAGACTAAATATGCCTCTGAACAGCACTGTCCCAGGCTCAAATAAAACAACATAACAAACAACTGCACATAAGAAACTCCACTAAGAAAAAAAACAACATTATTATATATATTTATATATTAGAAAGCTATACACAAGCATGTTAATTTCACAGATTTTTTTTTAAAGAGTCTTAATTTTATCATTATTATATATAATTAGAAATACACGTTTAAAAACAAAACCTCTACAAAGAGAAAACAGTTCAGCAAAGCATGGGTTCTCAGTCTGTTCTCATGGCTTGGTTTGGACGCCCAGTAATTTCATTTCTTGTCGGACTATCCATCTCATTCATATTAGCAAAGCTATCAAAAAACACATTCTGGCTTATAGAAACTACAAAAAGCCTCAAAAATGCTTTGCATTGTATTTCTTTCATATGAAAATATAAGCAAGTGTATCGTACAATAGTTTTTTTATACTGAATATCTAATACAAGACCCATGGTTTCTTGATTACACTAACATGGCTCTTGGGTAAAAGGATGTTCTTATCTATAGGCTCCATATTTGAGGAGCTCTCTGTTTAGCATGGGTTCTCTTCCTGGTTCCTCACATCTACCAACGGGCCTGTGGTAATACCTGTACAATCCTTCAAATGTTGCATATTAGCTTTCATTTTGTGTATGAATAATCTGTAATGTCTGGCAACTTTTGACCCCTCCCCTTTGCCATCTGACCCTCTATTTACATAAATACGTTGAACCTGCAACATGACATCATCTATCGTAACAAACATTTTGTAAGGGAGAACTGCGGAGAAAGGTAGCAATGAAATTGACGCTGTACACATGTATTGGTTGGCCAACTCAAGTGCTAGGCTGTTCACTTAGCAACATACACTCTGGATGTTTCCTCTACTAGTAACTGATTATCACTGAGGAAAGTTATAAGTACTTTTACAAAACAGAGTACCTGACTTTTTTTTGTTTATTTGTTGATATGCATATATGTGCACATAGACACACGTGTAAATTTATATGCATACATTTTTTTTCCACACACGGCACAAGTAATGCATAGTTCCCCACCAAAAATATCCCCTAACCCCATTCCAACCAACCTCCTCCACTGCTTTATAGAACTTCAATATGTATAGCACACATACTCTGCAAAAAGCAAAAAGAAACATTACAGTTAAACTATAGAAAAAGGTGCCCCCCTTCCTCCAATGAGATAGAGAGAGATAAGAGAGAGAGAGAGATAAGAGAAGAGAGATATAGAGATAGAGAGAGAGTAGAGAGATAGAGATAGAGATAGAGAGAGAATAAGAGAGAGAGAGATAGAGATAAGAGAGATAAGAGAGAGAGAGATAAGAGATGAGAGAGAGATAAGAGAGAGAGAGAGAGATAGAGATAGAGAGAGATAAAGAGAGAGATAGAGATAGAGATAGAGAGAGAGATAAGATAGAGATAGAGATGAGAGATAGAGAGAGAGAGAGATAGAGATAGAGAGAGATATGAGAGATAGAGAGATAGAGATGAGATAGAGAGAGAGAGAAGAGATAGAGAGAGATAGAGAGAGATAGAGAGAGATAGAGAGAGATAGAGAGATAGAGAGAGATAGAGAGAGCATGGGCTCCGGAGGTGAGTGACGCGTCGTGTGGTGATATCGAGAGTGAGGGTGTCGGGGCATCATGACGTCGCAGCGTGAGCGAGGCTTGAGCGACGGCCAGCACTGGACGTGGCTATCATGTGGCCCATCCATCGGACAGGCGCACGCGTTTGACCGAGGGGCTCTCGCGCCCGTCCAGGGCGGGCCGGGACATTCCCAGTGGAGAGTGGAACTCGTTCCTGTGCTCGTCGCGGTCACTGCCCTCGTGGGAGCTGCTGCAGCTACTCAGGCTGTCGACAGGGGAGCGGCCTGAGTCTTGGCGGGACGAGGGGTGCTGTTGCTGCGGGACGCCGTAGCCCCCCGGTGTGCTGCTGGTGCGATCTCTAGGAGGAGAAACAGGTTCGGACTTGATGTGCAGGCTTTGAGCAGAAGGCAGGGAGAGATTTGAATTGTGACATAAGTGATTGCTATTGCAATTTCTGTTGGAAGGAAAGGAAAACAAACACAAGGGGTTAAAGAGTAAGGAAACATGATCATACAGTATACATGCACACAAGTTTACTCACATTTTTCCACATCCATATCTCATGTCTGGTCACAATATTTCAACATTTCACTTCTCAATATGTATCCATATTTTCATGGTAGTTTCCCTAACAAACTTAATTTCACGATCCATCCCTCCTCTCTTTGATCTGTCTACTACCTGTGTAGAGAGCCTGTAGAATAGATATTGTACATATTATTGTGTGTATCCCACTGTACTTACCCTAGCTGACTGAGGGCAGAGTGCTGCTGCATGTTCTGGAGGTGTTGCTGTTGCCATCCGCTCATGGAGCCCAGGTGGAGGGAGCTACCACTGTTAAAGCCAGACAGGGAGGACAGGTCTGCACTGCTCAGCGAGTATTCTACACACACACAGAGACAGAGAGAGAGAGAGAGAACCAGTCAAAACCAGTTCAGGCCAGTTCAAACCAGTTGGCAAAGCACATTAGTTTGGAATTATGGCTACTGAAGTGAGAAGTATAACAGTCATTTTCCTGCTGCGCCAATACAGGTGCCACTGATCACAGCGTTAGTGGGTGAGGGAGTGATGCAGTGAGGAATATAGGATGTGTGTGAACAGCACCACCTGCTGTTAGGTTAGTATAATGAAATGTGTTTTTTACGTCTCATGATGAAACCATGTTTCAGGGCCACAGACTATTGATGCGTGATTTTGCATAAAAAGCTATATTTATTCGACCATGCTTATATTCACTATGATGTTTGTGAAGTCCTGTAAAACTGCCTATCTGTGTGTATGAGTTATAAATCGTATAAAATCAATGAAAATCAAATCAATAACCAAATCCAAATGTAAATGGTGGGGCGTGTGTGTATAGGTCACTTTCTAAACTCATTGAAACTCTGCAAGTAGTAACAAACACACACATAAACATGTTTGTGACAAAGACTGTGTATGCATGTACAGTATGTGTGTGTGTGTATGTATGTGTGTGTGTGTCTGTGTGTGTGTGTGTGTGTGTGTGTGTGTGTGTGTGTGTGTGTGTGTGGAACTCGTTCCTGTGCTCGTCGCGGTCACTGCCCTCGTGGGAGCTGCTGCAGCTACTCAGCGCTGTCGACAGGGGAGCGCCTGAGCTTGGCGGGACGAGGGGTGCTGTTGCTGCGGGACGCCGTAGCCCCCCGGTGGCTGCTGGTGCGATCTCTAGGAGGAGAAACAGGTTCGGACTTGATGTGCAGGCTTTGGAGCAGAAGCAGGGAGAGATTGAATTGTGACATAAGTGATTGCTATTGCAATTTCTGTTGGAAGGAAAGGAAAACAAAACACAGGGGTAAAGAGTAAGGAAACATGATCATACAGTATACATGCACACAGTTTACTCACATTTTTCCACCATCTATCTCATGTCTGGTCACAAATTTCAAACATTTCACTTCTCAATATATCCATATTTTCATGGTAGTTTCCCTAACAAACTTAATTTCACGATCCATCCCTCCTCTCTTTGATCTGTCTACTACCTGTAGAGAGCCTGTAAGAATAGTATATTGTACATATATTGTGTATCCCACTGTACTTACCCTAGCTGACTGAGGGCAGAGTGCTGCTGCATGTTCTGGAGTGTTGCGTTTCCATCCGCTCATGGAGCCCAGGTGGAGGGAGCTACCACTGTTAAAGCCAGCAGGGAGGACAGGTCTGCACTGCTCAGCGAGTATTCTACACACACACAGAGACAGAGAGAGAGAGAGAGAACCAGTCAAAACCAGTTCAGGCCAGTTCAAACCAGTTGGCAAAGCACATTAGTTTGGAATTATGGCTACTGAAGTGAGAAGTATAACAGTCATTTTCCTGCTGCGCCAATACAGGTGCCACTGATCACAGCGTTAGTGGGTGAGGGAGTGATGCAGTGAGGAATATAGGATGTGTGTGAACAGCACCACCTGCTTAGGTTATAAATGAAATGTGTTTTTACGTCTCATGATAAACCATGTTTCAGGGCCACAGACTATTGATGCGTGATTTTGCATAAAAAGCTATATTTATTCGACCATGCTTATATTCACTATGATGTTGTGAAGTCCTGTAAAACTGCCTATCTGTGTTAGTTATAAATCGTATAAAATCAATGAAAATCAAATCAATAATCAAATCCAAATGTAAATGGTGGGCGCGTGTGTGTAAGGTCACTTTCTAAACTCATTGAAACTCTGCAAGTAGTAACAAAACACACACATAAACATGTTTGTGACACCGGACCGTACATGAAGCTCCGTTGTAAATGCATGTATTCAGTATGTGTGTAGTAGTGATGATGATATTGAATAGTAAAGCTGTGCGTGTGCATGTATGTGTGTGTGTATTTGTGTTGTTAGTAAAGTAAGGGTTGATGTGTGTCATAGTGTTGTATATGTTATGATATAGTATGTATTATGATATGTATGTATATGTATGTGTTGTATGTTGTAGATGTAGTATGTATAGTGTGTGTGTTGTGTGTGTTGTGTGTGTGGGATTGGGCTAATATGTATGGTGTGGAGGTAGTCCTGTGGGTACATGAGTGTGTCGATGTGGTTGGTGGGGGGCAAGCATTGTAGTGAGTGTTTAGATGATTATTTTGTTGGATAGTTGTATGTGTTGTTACCAGGGTGTTGTGTGGTGCGTGTGGTGTGTGTGTGGTTGTTATGTAAGTTATGTAGTATGATATTATGTAGTATTGTATGTATTGTATGTATGTATGGTAGTTATGTGTGTGTGTGTGTGTTGTGTGTGAATGTGTGGTGTGGTGGTGTGTTTGTTTGTGGTTCTTGTGTGAGTGTGTGTGTTCTAGTGTGGTCGCTATA
>NC_036855.1:8471106-8482474 GCF_002910315.2 Salvelinus sp. IW2-2015
TGTGTGTTGTGTCTATGTGTGTCTATGTGTATAACAGGTGTAGAAGCAGTGGTACCTACCAGTACCGTATGAAGTGGACATGGCTGATGGGTAACCGCCCATTCCTTGCCCAGGTAGGGTGGGCGTTGCTACTGAAACCACAGGGGTGGCCAATGACTGTGCAGACTGGGAGTTGTTTATTCTCTGGTTCTATGAGACGAACAGAAACAGAGAGAGATGGAAAAACATGAGCGCCATCACAAATAAAGTCAGCACCAGAAAAAAAGAGAATAAAAAGTAGGCCTTGTTTTTTTTGCTCCGCAGATGCTAGAAGAATGAACAACATGCCAGCTTCTTGGAAATTAATCACTTGACATGCGGCACAGCTGAACCCTGCCAACCCTATCATTTACCACCCCTTCTGAGTTCCCGCCGTCGCTATAGTAACCCTGCTGGTCTCCACGGCAACAGAAACAGCTGGGAGAGGCTCTTTATTGTGGCGGGGTGTGGCACAGAAATGATGGCGGTTTGATGCCATGTAAAATTGTTCCCATTGTTGCCTTTCATTCCCTGGTTCTGAGAGAGGGGAAACATGCATGCTAAGATGCCATGCAACGCCTCTGAATGAGACATGGAAGGAAGGGAAGGGGGGAGGAGATGACAGGGTGCAATGATTCAGAAATACCACTAGGTGTCACCTGGGCCCTGGCTAAACATTTTCAACCCTTACATGTACTGTACAACGCTTGCAGCGGATTGGTTGAGGTGGAAGTTGCCCCTATGTGGACATCTGGATCATCTTACCCTGTATTTTAATGCTAACCTTCACCACCTAAAAAGTCACCACTTACCTTAGATCAGCTCTTAGGAGCAACTCAACTACACTCAGCAAACTATAATTCTCTAGTTCAGTCAGGGGTGATGTACGTCTAATACATCCTCCAGCAACTTTTACAGTTGAAAAGCGATATTCCAAGTATAAATACAKTAAAGTACACACACTAAAGGTAAAAAAACAAACATGTTTAGAGCAAAATAGTGATTTTTAGACACAACTGCAAACTTTGAGGAGTAGGGCACTCAAGGAGTTGATCTGATGGGAATTCCCCCTTGCTTGAGGCATTAGAGAACAAAAGAGGAAATGCCCACCCCCCCACTTGTGCTATGTCATGATTTACCTGGACCACCTATTGAGATGTTCCTTTTGTTAAGTAAATCAGGTGTTAAATGAGTTGAAAAGGAGACTGGTGCGCCACTTTAAACCATAATGACTGGTATCCCTTCTATCTAACTCAGGATGATGGATGACATCTGTGTTTGGTGATCTTTATTATTTTTGTTTGCTAATTTCGGAGTGACAGGCCCACTTACCAATAGCAGATCGACATCATCAGACTGACGGCATTGAAGGGGAGGACGATAAATTCCGATTAGTTTCATTGGATGGAGGAAGCGGTCAGGTTTGGCTCTAAGGATGGAACTGCTCTAGGAGTGAAGCGACTAAACAGGAGCTCATTTGAAATGGAAATGTACTATTACTACTGTACTACACTAACAGTCTACCTTGTTAAAATCCTAACCTATGACAGCACATGTATGGGACAGTTACAGACCCTGAAGGACAGTTACACCCACTGAAGGACAGTTACACCCACTGAAGGACAGTTACACCCACTGAAGGACAGCTACAGCCACTGAAGGACAGTTACAGCCACTGAAGGACAGTTACAGCCACTGAACGACATCCAGTTTACATCGCCACTGAAACACAGTTCAGCCACTAAACACAGTTATCACACGCCAAAGGCTAAGGGGAGGCCAGCTAGCAGGCACACTGATACTTACACTGAGTATCAAATGATTGAATTGTATAGTGAAGGAAGTTTACGAGGCCACGAAGACACAGTACACCACTGAAGACATTTTAGACAGCCACTGAAAAACGCAGCTACATGGCCCTGAAGGACATTAACAGCCAGCTGAAGGAAGTACAGACACTGAAGGACAGTACCTCTAGCCCCTTCGCAAGCGACCGCTACTGCCAAATGAAGTTACAGCTACAGCCACGAAGGACAGAGAGTGAAGAACGAGTTTACGAGGCCAAACTTGAAGGACCGCTAACGTGCACTAGAAGGACAGCTACAGCCACTGTAGGACAGTACACGCCACGAAGGCAGCTTACATGAGGTTACTCTGGATGGCAGGAAGCTTTGACCCAATGATGTACTGGGCCGTACGTATTACTCCTCTGTAGTGCCTTGTGTTGCGGTCAGGGGCCGAGAGGTTGCCAGTACCCAGGCAGTTATGCACTACCGTAGTGATGGCTCGCTGGAATGAGGGTGCAGCTGTAGAATGACATTTTTTGAGGGCTGCTGAGGACTCAATGTCCCAAATTTTTCAGTCTCCTGAGGGGGAATAGGTTTTGGTCGTGCCGTGCTTCTTCTGTCTTGATGTGCTTGAGACAGTTGTTACTTGTTTGGTGATTTAGTAAGTGGTGATGTGTGTCTGGCCGTCGCAGGTTCCTTAGAGTGAACGAGGGAGTGACAGGAGGATATCTGAGGCAAGCACGGCCTGAGGGGCCCCCCGTGTTTGGATCAGTGTGGTTTTGTGGATTGTAGATGGTTGTTGCGTGACTATGTTAAACCGTCACGCGCTACCAACTGGGGGTGGCACGCCGATTAATGATGTACGTCAGGAAGGCTTGGAACCAGTTGCAGAGGAGGTGTATTTAGTCCCAGGGTCTTACTTAGCGTTCGTGGAATACGAGCTTTAATGGGCACTGATGGTGTTGAATGCCGGGTGAGCTGTATACCACGGGGACAAGAGCCAGCTTATCAGGAATGAAGGAAGTTCAAGGCACTAGTACAGTTACAAGGGACACATATGGAAGGAACAGGGGCGTACAGGACACGCGAAGAAGTCAGTTACCAGTGGCACGGAGAAGTTACATGCCACTGGGGGAAGGACATCGTTACAGCCACCTGGGAAGGACAGTTTACAGCACTGAAGGCAGTTACACGCCATGAAGACCAGTGTACAGCACTGAAGGACAGTTTACGAGCCCTGAAGGCCAGTACAGACACTGAAGGACAGCTAAACACTGAGGACAAAAACTAAAAAATACGATACGAAACAGACACAAGAGAGATTCACTGGAGAGGACATATAGAAAAGCAAAGGAAAAAGAAGGATGGATCAGGAACTGCAACTCGGGAATCTATACACAAGGAACTGGAACATGGGACTGGATGGACTGTTTTCGGGACTTCCGTACTTGGTTGGGCCAGGGTGGAAGTGATGGAGCTGACTCACGATGAGGCAGGGTTAGATTATTAGACTCCAGGGGGACAAGCACCGCGCAAGGTCAGAAGCTTGCGGATGTGCTGTTCATTCCCAGGTTCATGGTCGGGGGAGACTTGGCCTGGCAATCCTCTTGTCATTGGCTAGGCGCCCGGAGACCAGGACCAGGCGAGTTACGTGGTGGTTCCCGTACCGTTGAGCTTTAAGAAGGGAGAGGGAGAGAAGAGAGGGAGAGTGAGAGAGGGACGGGAGAGAGCCCATTAATTATACTGGCAAAAATACCTCTATTAAGTGTATCCTACATATTTCTCAGACCATAGTAACATGGTTGGTACTTAAGGAAACATTACTCTACGAATATTCAATGATTCTTCAACAGAAAGTATGGGGCAGAGATGCGACTGTCTAGAGCCAGAGGTGGTCACTTCACGCCAGTGATGCCGACATAACTTCACACCAATGATCCCAATACTCACGCGTTGATCCAGCAAACTTCCTACCAGTGATTCCAATAACTCACCACGTGATCCAATAACTCCAACAATTGTTGTGATGTCTTAGAGATGTAATCTTTTTTACCGCTGTCTATCATTTACCCGCATGCTAGCAGTGAGAGTCAGTTGAGAGATGTGTAAAAACATTTGTAATTAAGGGCCTTGGAAGACCACAAGGGGGTACAGGGCCATCATTTAGTCCATCAGCGCTAAACCGTGTTTTCTCTCCGACAAGACCCTGCCCGGGTAGCCAAGCACCATCCATAATCTCTCCTCCCCTGCCGCCACCTCCTACCCTCCTCACGACAGACGACTGACGGAGCAGACTGAGTTTAGCACACCCACTGCACACCATACAAGTGGGCAGCCCCAGCAACACCCCATTAAAACAAGAGAAGAGTGACAATGTGTGTAAGCTTCTAGTTTCCTTTATCCAACTCCCGCCAGCCTCTTCCTTTATGGGAGAGAACCAGACAGCAGCCTGGTAATGGCATATACCCGACTTGAGAAAAGCAGGGGCAAGGAATTGAACTCGTTAGACATAGACAACATTCCTAATCATACTCACAGGGGAAAAAATGAAGGTCGGCTAGCAGTCGCTCGTGGAATTCACCTCCTGCTACCTGATCTCTGTTTCATTTCAGAAAACAACAGGTTTTTGTATGTTTGGGACGAAAGTTGCAAAGTTTGAAGAACAATCTGAAAAGTAATCACAGAACCCTAGTGTAAAAGGAGAAATGAAGTGTTTTCTAACCAGAATTAAGAAAAAACATGGTGTTGTGTGTTGATGTTGCGTGTTGGTGTTGTGTGTACGGTGATTCTGGTGTGTGTGTTTGTTGATGTGTGTGTGTGTGTGGTGTTGATGTTGTGTCTGTGGTATTGCTGTGTGTGTGGTGTTGTGTGGTGTGGTATGTGAGTCGTTGTGTTGTGTGTTGTGTGTGCAGCTGGTGCAGTGCGTCGCTGGCGTTGCGTGCGTCGCTGTGCGTGCGTGCTAGTGCGTTGTTGTTGTGTGGGTGCATGTGTGTGGATTGTGTGTGTGTCTGGTCGTGGTGTTTTGCATGGCATGTTCAGTGTACTATTGCGGCCAAAATGTCTGCCACTGCTCGTGTCCCCTCTGTTAAGATTGTGTTAAAGGATCATGTGTGTTGCTGGTGTGGTTGGTTGTGTGTGTGTGTGTGTTGTGTGTGGTGTGTGTTGTGTGTGTGTGTGTGTGGTGTTCTGTGTGTGTGTGTGTGTGTGTGTGTGTGTGTGTGTGTGTGTGTGTGGTGTTGTGGGGCTTGGTTGTGGGTGTGGAAATTAGTATTTGTCTAAGTTGTGTGACTTTCAATATGATTAATTATTTATTGTGTTGGTGCATGACAGCGTACGTGTGCACAGAGCATGTGTATGGATGCACGTGTGGCTTTTGTATGGGAGCCTCTCCTAGTGCCACTCCATCCAGCTGCATCATCAGCTCTGCCTGCCTCGCTCTCGCTCTCATCCTCATGGAGGGACCATTGTACTGTGGAGAGGGCCCATGTGGAGAGACATGAATGAGAACACACTCTTGCCACTCAATCTCAATGACGYTCTCTGTACACACAGATCATTTAGTGAATCAAAACATTTCTAGAGGTTCTAGAAAATATCAGAGAATTACATGTAAAAAAGCTGAGACTGTCYAAAACTTTACCAACTAAAAAACTTAAAGACAGCTACAGATGTTCAAAAACCCAAGCCCATGGAGAAGATAAGGTTTATTGGTTGTGTGATTAAAAGTGGCATATCCGGTTCAAGAGCATGACCTTTCTGTGAGAAAGAGAGACCTTCGGAATGGTGAAAGAGAGAGAGCGAGAGAGAGAGACTTGTAATGTTACTGTACAGCCAGGCTGAGCGTAAAGTGAGGAGGGAATTTCAGGCTGCCATTTTAGGACAACAGCTCTGACGCAAAATAGAGACACTGGCTATAGCACAGAAGATGTGCTTTATTACCTAAGACCGGCAATGGACAGGTGATAAGGATGCCAAAGGTTCCATAAAGCTGCCAGTGACTTAGGTTGAGCTTAACTGAAGACACTTGGAGCTGCTACAGAGAGGCTAATGCAGTAGCTAGCATCTGACTACAGACACTGTATAGCACCTCTGTGAGTCTGATACATGATCATCACTGACACTGACAGTCAAACTGGAAGCGAGGGTTTTGAGGAAGTACCAAAATGAACAGTCGCTGCCCAGATAAGAATCAGCGTCTCTGCTGTATAAAAACAACAATATCACATCTGAAATGGATATATAAAGGTATTTCTGTATGTAGATTAGGCCTGGGGCCTTGCTTGGGCTGAGGGATGCCAAACTGTTGCAATACGCTAACACACTGGCTGCCTTTTGGGCCTCACACACAGACACACAGACGRCTGGTGTGGTTCAACTCATCTATAGTTAACTGTTACTGAACAATTTCTGATGTCCTGTCGTGGTCTAATGTGTGAGCTCCGTTTCCACTTTCCATATGCAGGCTCTTCCGTTGAGGTTGGGCCTAACGTGCATTAAAATCTGAATCCACCATCTGAAGTAACGTGTGTCACGCTATCTAGCTAACTAACAGCTTCCCCTGTATCTACGTAGGCTACGGACAAAAATACAGGAACCATTTAGCAATTTTTTGTAAGAATACTGTAGGTCTTGTGTATTCGTCTCAATAGGCTTGTTTTGGAAGACCCTGCAAACCAGCATAGACCAGCATATACATTTCAAGGTAGTCCATGATGGTATTTGCTGGTACATGTTGGTCTATGCTGGTTGGTGCTGGTTGGATGCTGGTCAAGCTGGTCTGACCAGCATGGTGGTTACCATCCTTCACTGTGTTTTGGACACTGGTAATCAAATGAAATGAAATCAAGAGTAAAAAAATAATACAATAACTAGTGATCAGCCTGTGTTCACTGTGTTTTGGACACTGGTGACCAGCCATCACTGTGTTTTGGACACCGGTGATCGGGTGAACCACCTGCACTGTGTTTGGACACCGTGAACGCACCGTGTGACACCGACTCACTGTCGTTTGGACCACCGGTACCACCTTCATGGTGTTTTGGACACCGGTGACCAGCCATCACTGTTTTGACACCGTGACCAGCCGTCACTTGTGTTTTGACACCGTGACAAGCCATCACTGGTTTGGGACACGTGACTCAGGCCATTCACTGTGTTTTGGACACCGTGACAAGCCTTCACTGTTTTGGACACCGTCGACCAGCCTCAACTGTGTTTTACCACCGGTGACAGCATCACTGTTTTGAACCCGGTGACCAGCCTTCACTGTGTTTGGACACCGGGTGACCACCACTCCACTGGTTTTGACACGGGACAGCCTTCACTGTGTTTTGACACCGTGACCCAGCCTCCTTCACTGTGTTTTGGGACCACATACCAGGTTTAGCTGGTCTTGCTGGTCCAGCATGTCTAGCTGGTCAAGTTGGTCTGACCACAAACTCCACTTTTACCATTATTTAGTTTATCCTAAATCAATCCAATCTTTTAGTCTTGGATCTGAATGACTTGTTCCAGTTTAGATTGATTTAGGTAGTCTCATTTATTCATGGCTTTCTAACCCTGGCAGTCATTCTGAATTCATGTGTGTGGCAAAAGTAAAGTTCCCATTGTTTGGATATCCCCCACCTCTGCAGGATTTTCAATAGTAAACTTCACATCACACTCTGGCAACCAGCATGATATACTGAAGGCTGTACGCTACACAAGTTCTCAACAAACACACGAAGGCCGGTCACTCAAAAAAAGTGAACCTCGAAAACACAGCCTGAAGGCTGCTAACACGCAAAACAAGAGAACGTGAAAAACTCGGTATCCTCTCTATAGAGAATTACAACAGCGATATTTAAGGGCTAGGGTTACAGGCATGGAGAAGAGTCAGCGCAGTGAATAGTGGTCACCATGCGAAAAACAGACCGCCAGAGTCGCTGGTCACTGACAGTCAATAAAACAGTAGCTGACATGACGACTTTGCACGAGATCAGTCGGTATCTCCCCGAATATATGCCAGCAAACGGCGGACAGAGGAGCCAAAAGCAAGGGGGCAAAAGGGTTCTTGTGTGTCCGGACGCCGATAAGGGAGGACACACGGGTGGAAGTCATGAGGTCACAAGGCAAAAAGCATAGGGGGCGAACGGGCTGGTCACCACAAAAACACAACAAAAGGCTGTTTACCACAAAACATGCGTGACGAAGGAATATGAACACAGCAAAGCTGTCACACACAAACAGGATCGAGGAAACCACGAAATACAGATACGGAAGACGCGTTGTCATGTTGAGGATAAACCAGCCCGCGTTAGTGCTTGACCACGCTCCAGAGCTTCGGTCCTCTAGGGTTCGCCTGGGGTGCCACCTGGTCTATGCGGTCGTAGGCTGCGTGGGGGTGCGCAATGCGGGACACGCCATAATGTGCTATCAATGTAAACATTGTACACTGGTTCTATGCTGTTACAGAACCGGAGTCTCTACAGGCAGCGTGAAAGGACAGGAGGGTGGAGGAATACAGTCTGTCACGCACAGGGGTCCCACGGAGTCCTGAGCTGCCGCAGGTGGTGTGTGTGTGATGCTACGATTGTGTGTGGTTGTGTGTGGGTGTTGGTGTGTAGTGTGTGGTGTGTGTAGTGTGTGTGTCTGTTGTGCTGGTGTGTGTGTGTGTTAGGTTTGTGTGTGTGCCGGTTGGAGGTGTATGTTAAGCATAGTATTGACTTGTGTGTGACCTTAGTTGGGAGAGCTGCTTGTTGCGAGGAGCAAAGCTGAACGAGGATCTGACCGAGAGAACGAGGTTATGCATTTCTCGACTACAGCGCAGATGAAAAGAAACGCAGGACCAGGAGCAGCAGATCAGAAGATCTGGCTGGACGCTACAGTAACAAATACAGGTCAGAGTGATCACGAGGGTAGGAGTGTCTTCACAACGTACTGGGACTGCGCAACCGAGTGTGAGCTAAAAATTGGGCGAGGCACAACCCTCAGAGCCCTGCTCTACGTCCTCTGCTTCTGGTTTTCTTCTATCTCCATTGCTAATAGAGCTACGCGGGCAGGGCCCAGACGTCCGATTTTATCCTAAGGCTAACATGGAGATGGACTGGTTGACAGACACTCTCACATACTCGAGCGAAATGCGGAAACACGAGACCACACGAATAATACTGAGGCAATGGTCGCTCATCACTCGACACAACATATTCACAACGCTCGCTCCCGTCGTCTGAGTCTGAACTGACCAGGGATGGCTACACTTACAGTCAAGACACGATACACGAACACAGAACACACGACACGTTACAGCCCTGGCCCAAACGGGGTTCTAACCACAGTACATGTAAGTGACCGTGACACACTCGGACTTCCATGTGTCAAACTCTACTCATCGGAATCAGTATAAACTCTATAAGCAATCAAATCGTCATAGCCAAGCTCGGGGAAAGATGACCTAGCTGCATGAGCTCTGTAGCACATCGGGCTCTACGTAGTTTGTCTAAGGACAAGGACCACTATGTAATCATCAACGCAAAAAAAATGTCTGCAGCGCAAACACCAGGCGAATACAAATCACAGTCAGCAATGCCACAGAAACAGCCTATCAACACACATGCATATGTACAAGATCCAGATAGACACACACTGGCCAAGCACACTACAATCTTGACTCAAATTGACGATATAAAACCCCAGCTGGGCCAGGAACGTCAGGTTCAGCAATAGCAGATACTATTGCAGATGATTAGAAACATATTACTAGTTAGTTTGCATCAACTAATCCACAATATCTGCATCCTGTGAATCATCACACCATATAGGACAACAAACAAAAAAAAGCGAGAGACACCACGCGTATTAGATAGAATGAAGAAACACGCTGGAAAAAGTAGACCTGCCTTTTACGTTGATTCTGACAGTTTTGTCGAATCCAATGAGTTATCTACGTTGATTCAACGTATCAATCACAGAGATTTTTTGGGGTTGAAATGACATTGGAAGCAAACTAGTCTGATAGCTCAGTAACACTCATTCATTTCACAACCAGTGGGAAAACAGAACATCATTAAAAAACTGACCTGGGCCTTCATCAGAGAACGCATCCAGTGGTCTGTCCGGCGCTCTGCTACGGAGAGAAGCATCATTCGACAATGCTGAACTTATTAAAATCGCTCTGGAGAGGCTTTCCCCGAAGCCCACTGTAGGATCTAGAAAGGGACATCTGAATGGAATCTTAATACACAGCCCACAGATTTTCCTCTGTCAACTTGGTCACCTATGAGTATGTGTTCGGACAAACCCTGTCGGGCCTGAGCGGAGCGGTGTCCTCACCGAGCCCGCCTCTTGTTCATGCGCGGTGCGACACAAAGGCTCTATTTGAAAGCATGCCCGGACGCAGCTGCGACAGAACACACGCCCAAGACAAACGGATTGGCTGTTATGGTGTGTGTGTGTAATGCAATTGGAGTGTTGTGAAGGGTCCAAGAAACAGAGGGACCGCGCATATGAACTCTCCATGTAAGGAAGCCTGGGGGCCAGCACTGGGCTGCCAGCTCGAGCGCTCACCCTGGACCTCCCCCCGCACCTCAGCCCAGCGCATCAGTCCCCGCGCCTCTACCTTAGTCAACTCACGGCGGCTAGCTCCTCGCGACAGGCGGCTCGCAATACTGCGCAGTTAAATCGCGCTGACGTAAGCCAAAAGTTCGTAATAGACATCTGTGAGTAACTCAATAAAATGAATGGCAGCGAGTCGTAACCCCCTGTCTCAACAAATACAGCACGAAGGCGTAAGTCTCTAGTCCATTCATGCGGGCTCATCGCACAAAATCAAAGCATGACACACACCGATACACATTCGAACCCCGATTACTATCGTACAAAAGTGAAACATCACCATTAACAAATGTAACATGGTCTAAGCACATAATCAAGACAGAAGAGAGCACGAAACAAGATAACCTTCGACACAATTACTGCGGAGTATGGTAGTGTAGAAACTTGAATATTAGCTCACATCTTGAGACAGGCCATGATGATTTCGGGCTCTAAGATCCACAGGGTAGTAATGAATTAGGGCAAAAAAATGACAAGTACAAAGTTTCCTAACAGCTGCAGGTGTTGTCGGCTACGCAAGTTTTGGCAAGCCCACGAAGAGCAACTCACTAACAGTAGCGAGTGGTCTAAAAGTTAGTTAGTGCATGTGTGAATTTGAGCTCGGAATCAAAGAGACATCGCACACATCACACACACACCACACCACACACACACATAACAACACATGAGACACCACCTACGACAAGCGAACTACAAGAGGCACGAGTCAACTACAACAGACACATCACAGCACAGCAACGACCAAGTAACATCAATTTGGGTCAGCTTCCTTGCATCCAACCAGGAAGCCTCTACTAACAAGGCGGTGCTCAGAGCGACGACACACCCCTCAACAACAAAAAACATCATGCTCAAAAGAGCTCCACCAGCACACACCCACGAGGCAATAAAAGAAGAAGGACAGAGATGGCATGGCGGGGTGTGCCGGAGGACGGAGTGAGAGAGGGGAGATTTAAGATGAGAAGAAGAGA
>NC_036855.1:8482499-8482968 GCF_002910315.2 Salvelinus sp. IW2-2015
TCACTGTGTTTTGGACACCGGTGACCAGCCTTCACTGTGTTTTGGACACCGGTGACCAGCCTTCACTGTGTTTTGGACACATACCAGTTTAGGCTGGTCTATGCTGGTCCAGCATGGTCTAGCTGGTCAAGTTGGTCTGACCACAACCATTGTTACCATATTTATTTTTCTAAACTAATCCAATCTTTTAGTTGGACTGAAATGATTGTTCCAGTTTAGATGATTTAGGTAGTCTCATTTATTCATCTTTCTAACCCTGGCAGTCATTCTGAATGCATGTTGTGGCAAAAGTAAAGTTCCCATTGTTGGATATCCCCACCCTGGCAGGATTTCAATAGTAAATTAACATCACTCTGCAAGCCAGCATGATATGACTTGAAGGCTGGTCACCAGCAAAAACACAGCGAAGGCCGGTCACCACGAAAACACAGCGAAGGCTGGTCACCAGCAAAAACAGAACGAAAACTGG
>NC_036855.1:8483174-8484129 GCF_002910315.2 Salvelinus sp. IW2-2015
CAGCAAAAACAGAGGCGAAGGCTGGTCACCACGAAAATACAGCAAAGGCTGGCTACCAGCAAAAACACAGCAAAGGCTGGTCACCAGCAAAAACACAGTGAAGGCTGGTCACCAGCAAAAACTCAGCGAAGGCTGGTCACCAGCAAAAACACAACAAAAGCTGTTTACCACAAAAACAGGACGAAGGAACTATGAAAACACAGCAAAGGCTGGTCACCACAAAAACAGGACGAAGGAACCACGAAAACACAACGAAGGCTGGTCACCAGGAAAACCAGCAGCTATGCTTGACCAGCCTATGCTGGTCTATGCTGGTCCATGTTGGTCTATGCTGGTCTATGCTGGTCTATGCTGGTCCATGTTGGTCTATGCTGGTCTATGCTGGTCTATGCTGGTCTATGCTGGTCTTTCCAGCAGGGGGAAAGGACAGAGTGGATCAATGCATCTGTAGAGCGTGTGTGTGTGTGTGTGTGTGTGTGTGTGTGTGTGTAAAGTCGGTCACAGCAAAAACTCACAAGCTGCTCACCAGCCACAAAACACAACAAAATCTGTTTACCACAAAACAGATCGAAGGAACCACATAAACACTAACAGAATGTCTGTCACCAGGAGAAACACCAGCGCTTATGCTTCGACCAGCCTATGTGTCTTATGCTGGTCCATGCTTGGTCTATCTCTCTGCCTATGTATTGTGTCCATGCTGCTCTTATGCTTGCATCTCATGCTGGTCTATGCTGGTCTATGCTCGTCTTCGCAGGTAAAGAGACAGGATGTATCATGACACTTTAGAGGTTCAGTACACGGCTCCTAGTGTGTGAGGTGGGTGTGTCTGTCGTGTGCTGGTCGTGTGTATGTCTCTGTGTGTGGCTTGTGGTGCTTTGTTGTGTGTTATGTGTCTTTCTTTTCTTTTTCCTTTTCTGTGCTGGTGTGTTGTGTGTGTGTGGTGTGCTGTGTG
>NC_036855.1:8484154-8486645 GCF_002910315.2 Salvelinus sp. IW2-2015
TGTGTGTGACCTGTGGAGATGTGTGAGTGATTGAGTCGAGAGGTGACAGGAGCTGGTTAATTCTCCTACGCAGTGAAGCAAGCAGGCAGCAGAGCAGAGATCAGAACACTGCTGACAGCTACATAAATACACAAATAGAGGTAGGAGGTGTTCACAAGCTGGGACTGGGACACCCTTCATCAGCCTGCTCTCTCTCTCTCTCTGTCTTTCTCTCTCTCCTTCTAACTAACTCGCTTTCCTCAGCTAGTGAAGGGGTTGACAGACACTCACATAGATATGCGAAAACACAACCACACATATAGACATGCACAACCACACACACGCGTGCGCGCGCGCACACACACACACACATACACGACACAAACACACGACACGTACAGCCCTGCCACAACGGTTCTACAGTAAGGACRTGACAACTCGACCTTCCAGTATCAAACTGTATCATGTGTCACTTATCAATCAAATCTGTCTAGCAATGCTGGCAGCCGTGGCATGAGTGGCACATGGGGCTGTGTGTGTATGTCTGGACAAGGGACATTTCACAAGAAAATAAAATGTCTGCAGCAGCAAACACCAGGCTGAAACACTCACCACTGACAGACAGCTTATCAAAAGAGAAGTGAAGAAATGACGTCAGCTGCCAGCCACCTCACATTGAGTCACAGACAACCCACTGGGCACAGACGTCAGTTCAATGTCTAGTTTGGATTTACATTAGGTTGAGTTGTCAACTAATGTGAATTCAATGTGAAATCAACAACAACAAAAATCACCATGTCATTGGATTAAAATGAGAAACTCGGTGGAAGAAAGTACGACCTGCCCTTTACGTTGATGACATTTTGCGAATCCAATGAGTTATCTACGTTGATTCAACGTCATCACAGAGATTTTTGGGGTTGAAATGACGTGGAAACAATGTTGATTCAACCAGTTTTTGCCCAGTGGGAACCCAGAACATCATTAAAACCTATGACCGGCTTCAGAGAACGCTTCCATCTGTGTCTGTCCCTGTTTCTCTACTGCAAACTTGCATGGCTGAATATTAATCATGGGGCTTTCCCCCAGCTGTAGGATTTAAGAAAGACTTGAATGGAATCTTTTTAAGTTCCACATGATTCTCTCTCCACGTTGTGTTTCTACAGCGGCCGACCGAGCCGGGTCCTCACAGAGCGCCTCTGTTCATCGCCGTGGCGACACAAAGGCTACATTTGAAGCATGCTCCGGAGCACGCTGCCGACAGAACACACGCCACAACAAACGATCCTGTTGTGTGTGTGTGTATGCAATTGAGTGTGTGAGGGGCCAGACAGAGGGACCGGGCTCTGAACCCTGTCAGGAAGCCCTGGGGGCCAGACTGGGCTGCCCAGCTGTGCTCCCCTGACCCCCCCCCAGCCTCAGCCCCAGCCCCAGTCTCCCCCTGCCCCTACCTTTGTTACTGCCCTATTCTTGAGAGCTGCTCATACTGCCTATCGGCTGACTGTAAGCCAAACAGTTGAATAGAATCTGTWCAATAAAATGATGGCAGCAATTAACCCCACAAACACACAGGTAAATCCATTCATGCTCATGCAAATTAATGCAGACACACACGTACACATGGGCCGATTTACTTTTCACAAGAACATTATGGTATGGTAATGTTACATTTATTTTGCTCACAACATATGATAGTAGTTCGCCTATGAAAGAGTTTGAATAGCCAAACAAAATGACAAGTACAGTGTGTTGTCGTTTGCAGTTTGAAGCCCACGAGGAAGAGGAAATAAACAGTGGTTAAAGTGTTGTATAAATGCAGTGTGATGATGCTCGGCTTAAAAAGACACACACACACACACACACACACACACACACACACACACACACACACACACACACGAAGAGAGAAAGACAAGAGGAAGACGAAGAAAGACCAGAGAGAAAGGGAACAGAACAGGGAAGACCGAGATGGAAAGAGAGGAGACGAGAAAGACAGAGAGAGGGAAAGATAACCGCACAAGGAGGAGACAAGATAAAGAGACGAGAAAAGAATGAGAGAGAAAAGACAGAGAAGGGGCGAAGATAAGAGGATGAGAGATGGAAAGAGAGAGAGAAAAAAGAAGAGAGAGAGACAGAGAGAGAGAGAAAGGAGATGAGAGAAGAAGAGAGGAGAAAAGAAGAGGAAGAGAGAAAGACAAGAGTGACGAAAGACAGAGAGAACCAGAAGACAGAGAGAAGAGAGAGATGAGATGTAGAAAGACAGGAGGCGAAGAAAGAGAGAGAGAGAGAGTAGAGAGAAAGAGAGAGAAGACAGAATGGCAAGGAGAGCCAGAGAAGAGAGAGAGAAGAGAGAGGAGAGACACGAGAGAAGGAGAGAGAGAAAGAAGAGGAAGAAGAGAGAGAACGAGAGAGAAAGAGAGATGGAGAGACAGAGAGAGGCGAGAGAGAGAAAAGAGAGAGAGAGAAAGAGAAAGGCCACATGAGAGCAAACAGAGAGAGAAGAAAAACAATA
>NC_036855.1:8492744-8495980 GCF_002910315.2 Salvelinus sp. IW2-2015
AACACCCCCACCTCTAACCCACACATACACCAACACCACACATCCACTACCACACCACACATCTATCCTACACACCACACACCACACACACCTCCCATAACCTCCACACACACAGCAACAGAAAACAAGAACTTGAATGAGACGACGGCGCCGGCAGCAACACAACAACAGAATACACAGTAGCAGAGGTAACAATTAAAGATCAGTGGAAGAGAGAGAACAATCCTAATGTTGAATGGAGGTATAGACAAAGAAATCACTTAACAGAAAGATAATCATATGGCTGAGAAATATCCCAACTAGAATGAAACAGTGAGAGAGAGAGAAAGAGAGAGAGAGAAAGCAATAGAAAAAGAGAGAAGAAGAAGAGGTCAAAGCCCAGATAAAATCACACAACTCAAAACGACTGTCAAGGGTCAACCAGTATTGAGAAAAAAGCTGTATGTGTAATGTGGACAGTCTCTTCCCACAGTGGCATCTCTAAAGGGTCAACCACCATTTATAATGTGATTATACTTGTCTATCTTTGTCCTCATCTGTGACTCTGTGGCTGTTTCAGYCTTTGATTAACAGGATGACATCCTAACTTCGCCCACTTTCAGGCAAAATAACAAAGCAATCTCACAAAACACAACAACAACTTTTCACTGTGTGGTTACATCACTGTCATTCCCATAAACAGAACACTTAGGGAAGCAGATAGGGAAGAAAAGGCCTTCTGGGATACCACACGCCGCCATGCTTAAGCAGATAGCATCCACAACAAATATACGTGTTCTGAATGAGCTTCATGTTGTTGAGCAAGATGTGGGAATTCTATATCATTTTTGTAAATGTAGTATGAAATATATTATAAAACACAATTATAAGGTTTTTCCTTTTAGGTACAGTACGTGTTTGTCTTGTCGAGTTTAGTTCAAGTGTTTTTTTAAGTGTCAGGTAAGACTAGCAGCATGGTGGAGGAGGTTGGTTGCTAGCTAGGCCGCTGGGCCCCAAGCCAATGATTTGTCATGTTTATCGTGTCACTCCACCATAAGGCTTAACCTTGGGAGTGCCCTGGAAGTGGTCGCTCCTGGATGTTAGCTTAAGGAAGCAGAAAATAGAGTCCGAATTGTATCCATGTGTCCCAGGGCCAAGGAAGGACTCATCAGTGAAAACATCAGCTGGGAGAAATCAGATATGAGCCCTACCTCACCTTCTTCTAGTTTCTCTCTTTTCTAACTTTGAACTTTTAGCTATGCAAATATCATTGTTTTTGGGACAAAAGGTTGGACTTTTTCATTGCTGTTTGACTTTCTTTTGCTTTTGCTGAATCCCTATGCAGGTGCGTGTTAGCCAGCAGTCAGGGTTGTCTGGTTGCTTTCGTTAGTAGCTAAAAGCGAGCACCTCCTGTTCCATTTACTGGTGAAATATTTTCCTGATATCAGCCATGTTAGAAACCTGGTTCCACTCCTCCAGCTCCTTGGCTATGTGGTTGAGTAAGCTTGGAGGACAGTGTGTGTGTGTGTGTGTGTGTGTGTGTGTGTGTGTGTGTGTGTGTGGGTTTGGTGGTGTGTGTGGCTCGGTGTGTGTGTGTGTGTGTGTGTGTGTGTGGTGTGTGTGTGTGTGTGTGGTGGGTGTGTGTGTGTTTGTGTGTATGTGTGTGTGTGCGGGTGCGGTGTCGACTCCGTCTCTTTAAGCTGGTCATTGCAGTGGGGGGCCATCCTTCTGTTTGCCCTCCGCTCCCTCACGATTTTCTTGTTCATCGGCAGACGTCATGAGAGAACTACTCTGAACTAACCACTTGTTGTGTGCAGAGTCACCACCTCACACCGCAGCACTCCCCCGCCAACCCCAACCCACCAGCCTGGCACACCAACACCCCCAACAGCTTACACCACAATCCCCCTCCACCCCTCTACTGTAAAAACTCTACTGTGCTCCCCTTTTCAATGATCTACCGTGAATATTCTTCTTCCATGGCTATAATACTAACTTCCAATATGGGCTTTTTGTAAGGGCGCGGAGCACACACGGCTTCCTTGAGAGGTGGCATCTCATTATGTGGTTGTTTAAGGACGGACGGCTGCGGAGAACCTTTGATTACTCTGTGCAGTTGAAGTCTTGTGGTTGACACTGATCCATCTCTACAGTAAATACTAAGTGGTCCTTGAATGACAGAGAGGTAACACATTGCTTCTGATTAGATGTGATTTTCATCATCTCTATTACAGTAGGGCAGGCCGGGGAGCAGCAGGAGGGGCATCGATTTAGTGTTTTATCATTCATTTAGTAATTGAGGTGCTACATTAGGTGTGAATGTGTGTGTATGTGGTGTGTCACAGTTGGAGGCTGCTGAGGGGAGCCCGACAGTTCATCAGTACAGCCGGACAAAACCAGCAAATGGAATACCATTCCACTATTCCACTCCACGCCATTACCATGACGCCAGTCCTCTCACAATGTAAGGTGCCACCCACCGTGCCTGTGATCGGTGTGTGTGTACGTGTGTGTGTGCGTATGCGGCGTGTGTTTCTGTGTGTTCGAGCCTTAGCGTCTGTCCCTCTGTTGTGTTCGGGTGACTGAGCTGTGTGCGTGGGCACAGGAGAAGGGGAAGCGCTGCAGACCACACCTCCCCCTGGAGCTAGGCAAAGGATCACTGGGAACGGGTTAGAGCGTGTGATGATCACAGAGTGAGCCGGAGGTTAGAGAGTTGTGAGGGCGAAGCACGCACTAGACCTTGAACTCCAATCAACCTAAGGTAATTCCACTTAGAATAGGTTAGATTCCTCTGAATACACGCGGTAATAACATCTCCTAGCACTCGAAAATAATGTACGCAAAAGCACAAGACTTCCCCTGACTGTCCTGCACTAAACACTATGGCTGACATGCTGATGACAAAAAGTTCATCTTGTGTTCTTTTTCTCCAGAGTCGGCCAGTGGCAAGTCCATACAATCGCTGGTTATAAAGACAGGTTCTTTTGGGAGCGCTGTTAATCACGTCGTGTATAGGCCGCGACACTGAGACTGTACGTCTGTGCAAGTCCAGTACTTAATTTGATCTTAGAGTTTTGTTAAATCATATATCATTACGTCCTCGGTTAATCTGTTTGTATTTCTGGCGTCAAGTGCGCGGGGGTGAGAGCAGATTCGAGCTCCGGGCTCACGCCACCACTTGTTCTCTTTCTGTAACGGCTGCTGGGTCGCAAAAAACCCCACGAAAGGACAACAGACGGACGGCAAGAAAAGGAGAG
>NC_036855.1:8496005-8498315 GCF_002910315.2 Salvelinus sp. IW2-2015
GTGTGTGTGTGTGTGTGTGTGTGTGTGTGTGTGTGTGTGTGTGTGTGTGTGTGTGTGTGTGTGTGTGTGTGTGTATGTGTGTGTGTGCGGTGCGGTGCTCCCTCTCTTTAAGCTGTCATTTGAGTGGTGCCATCCTTCCTGTTTGCCCTCCTCCTCCTCCAGATTCCTTGTTCATGGCAGACGTCATGACCACACACTGAACTACCACTTGTTGTGTGCAGAGTCACCCTCACCGCCAGCACTCCCCCGCCCAATCCCCAACCCCACCCCAGCCTGGCACACCAACACCCCCACACCAGCCTCTAACCACAATCCCCCTCCACCCCCTCTACTGTACTCTACTGTGCTCCCCTTTCAATGATCTACCGTGGAATTATCTCTTTCTCCATGGCTATAATACTAACCATTCMAATATGGGCTTTTGTAAGGAGCGCGGAGCACACTCGGCTTCCATTGAGAGTGGCACTCATTATGTGGTTGTTTAGGACGGAC
Source organism: Salvelinus sp. IW2-2015 (assembly GCF_002910315.2). Taxonomy (NCBI): domain Eukaryota; kingdom Metazoa; phylum Chordata; class Actinopteri; order Salmoniformes; family Salmonidae; genus Salvelinus; species Salvelinus sp. IW2-2015. The sequence continues at coordinate 8,496,498 of NC_036855.1, forward strand.
CGGCTGCGGAGACCTTTGATTACTCTGTGCAGTTGAAGTCTTGTGGTTGACACTGATCCATCTCTACAGTAATGACTAAGTGGTCCTTGAATGACAGAGAGGTAACACATTGCTTCTGATTAGATGTGATTTTCATCATCTTCATTATTACAGTAGGGCAGGCCGRGGAGAGCAGGGAGGGCATCGATTTAGTGTTTTATCATCATTTATGTAATGAGGGCTACATTAGGGTGTGAATGTGTGTGTATGTGTGTGTCAGTGGAGGCTGCTGAGGGGAGGACAGTTCATAGTAACAGCCGGAACACAGCAAATGGAATACCATTCCACTATTCCACTCCACCCATTACCATGAGCCAGTCCTCTCCAATKAAGGTGCCACCAACCTCCTGTGATGTGTGTGTGTACGTGTGTGTGTGTGTATGCGTGTGTTTCTGTGTGTTCGAGCCTTAGCGTCTGTCCCTCTGTTGTTTCGGGTGACTGAGCTGTGTGCGTGGGCACAGGAGAAGGGGAAGCGCCTGCAGACCACACCTCCCCTGGGAGCTAGGCAAGGGATCATGGGTAACGGGTTAGAGGTGTGATGTCACAGAGTGAGCCGGAGGTTAAAGAGTTGTGAGGGGCGAAGCACGCACTATACTTGAACTCAATCACTAAGGTAATTCCACTTAGATAGGTTAGATCCTATGAATACACCGGTAAATAACATCTTCCTATCACTAAAATATGTACAAAAGCACAGACTTCCCCCTGACTGCTCTGCACTAACACTATGGCTAAACATGCTGGAAATGACAAAAAGTCTCATCTTGTGTTTTTTCTCCAGATCGCCAGTGCAGTGCCATACAATGCTGGTTACTAGACAGGTTCTTTTGGAGGCTAGTTACTCAGCGTCTGTTAGAGCCAACTGAGACTGTACGCTGTGCAAGTCCAGTACTTACATGTATCTTATGAGTTTTAATCATATGATCATACTCCTGGTTAATCTGTTTGTATTTCTGCTCAGTGYGCGGGGTGAGAGCAGATTCGAGCTCCGGGCTCCCACCACATTTGTTCTCTTTCTTGTTTAACGTCTGCTGGGTCCCACCAAAAACCCCACCGAACGGACAACAGACGGACGGAAGGAAAAGGAGAGACAGAAAGAAAAGAAAGAGAGAGAGGGGAGAGGAGAGTGAGAGGAAGGCCCAGGAAGTGTTGTACTCACACACAGTCTTTGTCTGCTGATCATCAGATCAATGTCTTCATTTATTTTCCTGTACTTTTCCTCAGACTCAGGGCTGTGTCCGACGGAGTCGTCTGCRTCGGGGTCAGGGCTGTCACAGCCATTTAGGCCCTTCTTTCTCAATGTCTGAAAACAGAGTAGGTACACACACAGTTGAATGGGGGAACAGAACAGAGGACAGGAATGTGGGTTGGTACATGTTAGAATGGGTCCTGAGAAAGCACTCAACTGAGCCAATGAATGAATGAGAGATACTTGTGTGTGTATGTATGTGTGTGTGTGTGTGTGTGTACTAATGGGTTAAATTGGCAATAGTCCTTTGTATGGGATAATGGGCTTTGACAAGATCCATTCCCATGTCCATCAATGTGGGGTGGGATGGGGACACAGTGGTGTGCTTGTAAACAAGTAAACATGTAGCTAAACACTGAAGACATATATCATTTAATAACATTCACTAGCAAGACAAAGTCCTCAGACTCCTCTCTGAAATGAGGCGCCATAGCGACGTTCAACATTGTAATTACACAGACTGAGACATAGTCATGAACATGGACAGTCATGAACATGGAATTAAAACATATCTCTGTCATGTGTGTGTG
>NC_036855.1:8499581-8503166 GCF_002910315.2 Salvelinus sp. IW2-2015
CATAGGCTGCTTTGCTCTGTCTCCCCGTCTCTCTGTCTCCCTTCCTACCCCCCATCTCTCTGTCTCCTCTGTCTCCCCGTCTCTCTGTCTCCATCCTATCCCCGTCTCTCTGTCTCCATCCTATCCCCCGTCTCTCTGTCTCCTCGTCCTGTCTCTTATACACATCTAGATGTGTATAAGAGACAGGTGTGTGTGTGTGTGTGTGTGTGTGTGTGTGTCTCAGTGCTAGGGACAAATAGAGAGAGTGAGAGAATGGGAAAGAGAGATGCTGAGATCATCTCACTCTGTCTGATTCTCCTCATTTGTGTGACACTGCTTGTCACCGCGAGCAGAGCAGAGCACTACTGTAAAGTGATAGAAGTTACTGAGAGTGATCCGCCTGTTTATAAAACAAATGACACTCCAGTCATTGCTGATGTCAGGAGAACAAAGCTCTTCTAAAGTGTGGCTTTAGTGAACTGAGAGCTGTATGAAGGCTGTTTGATGCCGGAGGCGTCTCGTGGTGAGGGAACGTGTCAAGATTCACTTGCTTCTCGTCTCAGAGATTCCTCTCTCTCTGTGCCATACCTCTTTCTCTCATTCTCGCTCTCTCTCTTTTTCCCTCTCCCTCTCGACCCATAGGTTAGTTTGAAGTTAAGAATGTCTTTGACAGTGTTCAGGAAATCACACCGAACAAATCAACGAGACAACGCAGGAGATCTGACATTTTGAAAACCTATGATAAAACACAAACTTCTCCATCAGGGCATGATAAGACAACATAACAAAAGATTTCCAAGGGTCCAATATCATCACTCGCTTTTGGCAGATGCTCTGTGTTTCAAAATGTTTTCAAATATTTGGGTACTTTGCTCTGGTCTTTCATGTAGTACAGTAGTGTAGTATAACTATAAAATTGACATCAACTGAAGTATAGGCCTCTTGTCGACATTATCTGGTATTTTCAGCCTGGTCTCATAGACTAGACGTAACATAACACATGTAAATACGGGACACTCAAATTAGTATGATATGTTACGTTTGGTGTGGTATGTAAACCCATATGGGGTAACTGAGATGGGGCAGTGGGCCTGCCTGGGGAGTTGATGAGGCAGTGGGATGGAGGGCGGGCGCGATATATGACATTGAGGCATGTGGCCCTGGCTTAGCTTTCCACCGGGGCTCAGCAGTTTAAGGGTGCCATGCAAGGTCGCTATGCCACTCATCCCAGACATGCCCACCTGTCAGAGACATCACACCTGTTGCCAAGTGATGCCACCCAGCCCAGCAGCCAATCAGAGGCCAAGTAACCGTGTCATGGCCATAGAAGGCCCTCTCTCTTTCTGCTAATGTCTCCACTCCCTGCTTCCCCCTCTTCCTCTCTGTTGTTTTGCCTCATTGCTCTCTTCTTAGCTCCCTGCCTCTCTTACCCTCTATCACCCACTGCTGCTCCAATCATGGCCTAGTGTTTTAAATTTACACATCACTGGCCAGTCTTTCAATATGACAGAACACATAGTTGACATACAAAGACAAATACATTCACCATGACAGGAARTGGCAGGGGGGGAAATATATCTCTTTGGGATATGCAGATAATGCAAACATGCTGATTAAACAGTTACTCCATTCACGTCTCGTGCTCAAATCTATGCAGTTTTATTCCAACGTATTCTCACTTACATCAGATGTTTCCAGTATGTCTACCTAAAAATAACAACTGTGAAAAAAGTGTCTCTGTATGAAGATCAAGCAAATAGAAAGTACATTTTCTATGCTGACATCTTAATAGCTGTAGATCAAAGCTCCATGATCCACAGTCCAAAGCTTTATTGATGAGGGGAGATCAATCTAACAAAGAGGAAAATGGGCTATCCTGGACACACTTTGAAGTGAGAGAGAGAGATAGATAGAGAGAGATGTTAAAAAGAGGAAGCAAGACAACGAAAGAAAGATTGAGATACTGTGAGGGAGCAAGAGAGAGAGTGAGACAGAGAGAGAGAAAGAGAGGTGAGAAGAGGACTGCATAGGCTGCTTTGCTCTGTCTCCCCGTCTCTCTCTCTCTCTCTCTCGCTCTCTCCCTCTCTCTGTGGCCCCTTTGGAGGCTTGCTCCTAATTAAACTCCATCCTCATGATGTTCCCTCCTGGCTCAGCCTGTCAGAGGGCCTGTGTGCAGCACGAGGAGTGTAGACACTGTGTCCTACATACCCTCCTCATCGGTACCCTTCCCACCCACACCCCAACTCACACCCCACGCACAGCTTAGGCTGGGAGTATAATGATTCTTAACAATAGGCTTTAATTGCAGATCATAGTGCAACATCAGTGGCATTTTAAAGTTTGCGCATTTCATAACCATGAATGCAATGCATACTTACCGTATGTAATGCAATAACACTATTTCTGTGTACAGCTACTTTATTCTCAGGGTATTGATTTTGAGAAGGTTTTCAGGGGTTACAATAATGGAGGGTATTTCAGGGGTTACAATAACTGGAGGGTATTTCAGGGGTTACAATAACTGGAGGGTATTTCAGGGGTTACAATAACTGGAGGGTATTACAGGGGTTACAATAACTGGAGGGTATTTGGGTATATATTTGAGGCAGCATGAAGAGGTCCAGTAGGTACAGCCCATGCCATATCAGGGTCTGTCTGTTGGGCACTCTGCCATCCTGACCAACTCGCACCCATGCTCTCTCTCTCTCTCCTTCAGAATGTTGTTTCCCAGGTGGGGGCTTTGGTTGGTATTTTGGAAGTGTTTAAGGCATACATTAAATAATGTGTTAATGACCACTGGCAACAGATTGGCAGATGATGTTTCGTAATGTCCTCAAGCCCAACAACAACTGAGCCGACCAACAAAAACTTTGTGAGCAGAATTGTCAGATTGCATCTATAGATACTGGGTCTCCAGAACTTAGTTACCAATGAACAGAGCACAATGACTATGGCTTTAGCAAGTAGATATCAGTGAAAACTGAATGATTTTTCTTGTAAATATGTTTCTTTGTATTTTTGTGATTAAATTCTTCACTTGCTGGTGGGAAAAAAGTGTCGGCCAAACAAGCATGTTAAAGGAGTTTAATAACAGGGCCACKTATGGTTAATCATGCTTGGTGTGGAAGAAAGGGAAAATCAAGAGCCTCTTATTGGGCTTGAGGGATAAACAGCTTCTTATTGGCCAAGTCTCTGACTGAGCCTAAGGAGTGTCATTCTCTGAATCCAACATGGAACACACTCACTCACACTACCGAGCACCGCGGTGGTCCTAGCAGAGAGGCATTACATCAGTGTGTGGCTACGTCTCATCAATGTTTGTGAGAGTGTGTGGGGGAGGCCACCGGGCGCAGAGCAGAGCTCCCTCACAATTAGAAAGTGCCATGCTCAATTTCACCTGAGCAGATTGGTAAAAGTGGCGCGGTGCGGCCCACTGTGAATGACTAGGAGCTATGGGGAGAAACAATGTCCCTTCCCATCACAGCTAACAAGATAGAAGGGGCCTTGTGAAGGGCCCACTGTGGATTCTTTCCCCATCGGTGTGTTCACAGAGACCTGGTTGGTGGCAGTGGTGGGATATAGTAATAGAGTGCTCGGACTGCTAGA
>NC_036855.1:8509283-8527705 GCF_002910315.2 Salvelinus sp. IW2-2015
ATTTCAAATGTGTGTGTCCTGTCTGAATGGATTTCAGATGTGTGTGTCCTGTCTGAATGGATTTCAGATGTGTGTTTCCTGTCTGAATGGATTTCAGATGTGTGTGTCCTGTCTGAATGAGATTTCAAACTGGGGAGGGCACAGGAATAGGGTGCTTTTGGATGAGTAGTCACAGAGTCCATAAGAGAAACAGGAGTGTTTCAGAGACAAGCAGTGTACATACAACTCCACATCAGGTAGCACGTACTGTTGCACCAGGATATGATCAGACTTAATCGACAGAGACATACAGTATCAGACTGCATCGTACTGTATCATTATGTATCATATCGTATCATACTGTATAAGACTGTACCGTACTATATCGTACTCTATCAATATTAGTATTAATAATGTATCAGACTGTACCGTACTGTATCAGACTGTATTAAGACTGTATAGTACTGTATCAACTGTATCATTCCGTATCCGACTGTATCGTATTGTATCAGACTATATCAGACTGTATCAAACTGTACCGTACTGTATCAATTATGTATCATATCGTATCATACTGTATAAGACTATACCGTACTATATCGTACTCTATCATTATGTATCATAATGTATCAGACTGTACCGTACTGTATCAGACTGTATTAGACTGTATATGTACTGTATCAAACTGTATCAGACTGTATCATACTTTATCATACTGTATCATACTGCATCAGACTGTAATCAGACTGTATCCGACTGTATCGTATTGTATCAGACTATATCATACTGTAGGACTGTATCGACTGTACCGTACTGTATCAGACTATCATTATGTATCATACTCTATCATAGTGCTAGGGACTGTATCGGACTGTACCGTACTGTATTCAGGACTGTTAGTACTGTATCATACTGTATCATACTGTATCAGTCTGTATCATACTGTAGGGACTGTTTCGGACTGTATCATACTTTATCATTATGTATCATACTGTATCATACTGTATCAGACTGTACCGTACGTTGTTCAGACTGCATTATTATGTATCATACTGTATCAGATTGTACCATACTGTATCATACTGTATCAGACTGTAACGTACTGTATCAGACTGTATCTTTTATGAATCATACAGTATCAGAATGTATCAGACTGTATCATACTGTATCAGCCTGTATCATACTGTTAAGGACTGTGTCATACTGTAGGACTGTATCGGACTGTATCGTAATCTATCAGACCTTTATCATTATGTATCATACTGTATCAGACTGTACCGTACTGTATCAGACTCCATTATTATGTATCATACTGTATCAGATTGTACCATACTGTATCATACTGTATCAGACTGTACCATACTGTACCATACTGTATCAGACTGTATCTTTATGAATCATACTGTATCAGACTGTATCTTTATGAATCATACTGTATCAGACTGTACTGTACTGTATCAGACTTTATTCAGACTGTACCATACAGTATCAGAATGTATCAAATGTATCAGACTGTAATCAATACTCGTACTACAGACTGTACTGTATCATACTGTATAAGACTGTATCATACTGTAGGGACTGTATCGGACTGTATCGTACTCTATCAGACTGTACCGTACTGTATCAGACTATCAAACTGTATCGTACTGTATCAGACTGTATCAGACTGTATCACACTGTATCAGACTGTATAAGACTGTATCATACTGTATCAGACTGTATCATACKGCAGGGACTGTATCGTACTGTATCAGACTGTATAGAACTGTATCATACTGTTGTGACTGTATCGTATTGTATCTGACTGTATAGTACTGTATCAGACTGTACCGTGTTGTATCAGACTGTACCGTGCTGTATCAGACTGTATCACACTGTATCACACTGTATCAGACTGTATCACACTGTATCAGACTGTATCACACTGTATAAGACTGTATCAGACTGTATCATACTGGAGGGACTGTATCGTACTCTATCAGACTGTATAGTACTGTATCATACTGTTGTGACTGTATCGTATTGTATAAGACTGTATAGTACTGTATCAGACTGTATCGTACTGTATCAGACTGTATAGTACTGTATCATACTGTTGTGACTGTATCGTATTGTATAAGACTGTATAGTACTGTATCAGACTGTATCATACTGTATCAGACTGTATAGTACTGTATCATACTGTTGTGACTGTATCGTATTGTATAAGACTGTATAGTACTGTATCAGACTGTACCGTACTGTATCAGACTGTACCGTGCTGTATCAGACTATTATGTCGTACTGTATCAGACTGTATCGTACTGTATCGTACTGTATCATACTGTATCATGCTGTATCAGACTGTTTTAGACTGTATCATACTGKAGGGACTATCGTACTGTATCAGACTGTATCGTACTGTATCATTATGCATCATACTGTATCATACTGTATCGGACTGTATCATGCTGTATCAGACTGTATCAGACTGTTAGCAGCAACAGCAGCAGCATCCACAGTCAGGAGACAGTATAGCTATTGACGTTGAATCACTCATAATGAGCCAGCCTAGCGTATAGAGGCACAATGCCAGCACAGTGAAGACGGATAAAGAKGACACTTATACCCCTATCTTTAACATACTCCTCCCCTCCTAACAGTACAGACAGCTAAGAGAATCTGGATAATGGAAGTTCTGGACCTACTATAGCAATTCTGGACCTACTGTAACCACTCCCCAGCAACACCAGGAATGATAATGAGTGATTGGCTCTGGCTGTCGTCTAGATTGTGGCCAACCAATCGTCAGTTATCGTCTTTTGTCTCTCTGTCTCTTATCGCGTTGTGACACAACAGGAAAGGGGCCTGGGGGCCTGGTGGGGGCCCTGAGTAACAATGACCAGCCGCTTGACCTATGTTAAGACCTTGAGTTTCCACACCCTCCCTCCCTCCCACGATGGCAATGCCAGCTCTAAAAATAGATCTTCATTATTCCCAGTTTCCCACAAATAGTTTCAAAGAACAAGGCATCATTTCATGCTAATGACTGGAGTGAATTGTTTTGGGGCTGTCTAGTGGAAAAGCCTGCACTTGGCAACGTGGCATTAGAAGTGGCTTGCCACTGCACTGCTAATCCATGCCACAGGGACCACATTATTGGCACATTTCAGAATATCTATTTTAAAATACCTTTTGTTGTTTTGAGTACCTCAGACTTCCGCTTGTACTGACCTTAGAATGCTTGTGATTATCAAAATGTTACTTGTAGTTTCTAGTCGGCAGTTCTGCTTTTCTGGACTGTCTGTCTGGCTGATGTGGTACAAAATACTGAGCTAAGGACTGTAATATGCATGCGTACAACGCCATTTTGTCTTATGCGTCTTCCAAAACAGACACAGAAGGTATGGTATGGTGAGGAGTTTTATCTTGCCTTTAGGCAGCCCTCTTTCTGGTTTCACCAGCAGGTTGACTTGGCGTGACCAACCAGATCTCACAGTTTTACCAATTTGACTTCAGATTCTGACGTTTATCCATGTTTCTCCAAACGTCAGATTTCGAAGTTGATCCAAACCAGTCAAATTCCGATGTTAAGGGTTAAGGTTTAGGGTTAAAACATAAAGTTTAGGCATCCACTCCGAATGGTTAAGGTAAGGGTTAAGGTTTGGGATAGAGTAAAACATTTAAAAAAACGTAACGAGTATCTACCACTGGGATTGAACACACGACCTTCGGATCCAGAGTAATGGGATTACACCCATCTGCCGACCCCGTCCACAACACGACTACTTGATGGTAGTAGCGCTCACTGTTGCCCCCTAGTGGCCGGTTGAAAGCATTTTTCGATGTCCTCTGGACATGGACAGGCGTCCAACTTCAAAAATCAGTCTTGAGCGATCTGGCTGTGCGTGACATCTCTCCGCTTTGTCTCTCATGCTAGTGTTGATTACCTGCCAATTAACTTGAATGAAAATGACTTGACATATATTCAATCCCCCATGGAGGTGAAGCTCACAGCAGTTCCCTTCACAACCCTTGTGACATACAGTATGCCATCAAGCCTAACTCTCAACAGCCCCTCGAACATCTGACTACCTGAAATCTGTGTGTGTCTGTGTGTGTCTGTGTGTGTCTGTGTGTGTGTCTGTGTGTGACATTATGGTGGTGCATACGAAAGTCTGGGTTAATTTCAGTCTGAATGTTTTGTTGTGTGTGTGTGTGTGTATGGGTTGAAACAAGGCTATTGATGAGTCTACCCTCCCAGTACTCCTAAAACATTATGAACTTCAACAAACCTGTGCCTTTAACTTGTTTGAGACGAGAAGAAAAATACAGGGAGTCTAAGAGAGGGAGAAAACAAGCATTGATTGAAATAATAAAGCCCTTTACTCCGAGGATCAAATTATTATTGGCACTAATGGGTCGCTGACCACTGGGTCTTGTGCATGTCGTGGGGTGTTCATGGTTGTCTCTGAGAGAGAGGGATCCTGAATGAACATTCTGATAGTTTGCTTATTCACTTTGCTTCTCCACACACACACACACACACACACACACACACACACACACACACACACACAACACACACACACACACACACACACACACACACACACACACACCACACACACACACACACACACACCACGCACGCACGCACGCCACGCACGCACGCACGCACGCACACACGCACACACACACGCACGCAGACACACACGCAGACACACACGCAGACACACACACACACACACACACACGCACACGCACACGCACACGCACACGCACACGCACACGCACACGCACACGCACACGCACACACACACACACGCACGCAGACACACACGCACGCAGACACACACACACACACACACACACACCACACACACACCACACACACACACACACACACACACACACACACACACACACACACACACACACACACACACAACACACACACCACACACACACATGCGCGCAAAGACACCAAAACACACATGCGCGCAAAGAACACAACAAAACACACACAGCTATTCCACGCCTATTCTTCTCCACTCTCCTAGCCAGCCCCGCCAGCCAAGAACTATTTTTAGCTCAGCCGCACTCTATTTTTAGACCACTACCGGTTTGGAAGCATTCATTATTAGGGAAAAGAATACCAAAAAGACAGAGAGGGAGGGAAAGGGGAGTGGAGCGGAGTGGAAGGGGGCCTCTCAGTTTGGACATCAGAAACACACACACTTTGAAGGTGGGACGCCGTGAACTCCGCAGCTGTTTTTAATCGCAGGGAAGTGCAAAGAAAACACAGAGACTGGAGACGGGGAAAAAAATGTAATTAAAAAACATACACAAATGTTCTTGCTTTTCTTTTTTTTGCGTTAATACCCCACCCCCCCTAGGACTAAAATACAACAAGCTATTATGCCCTACCAAGCAAAAAGGCAGTAACTGCTCATAGCGTGGAAAATGCAGTTACTGCTAAAATGACCCCCATTTTCTCCAAAACACCAAACAATAGAAGAAGGATACTTGTCCACGTGATTAAGCATGTATTTAATGTAGCAAAAAGGACATTAAGTCATTTTCGACTAAATTAACAGTTACTGCCTTTTTGCTTGGACGGGAAGGATTAAAAAAAGTATGTGGACAYCTGCTCGTMGAACATCTCATTCTAAAGTCATGGGCAATAACATGGAGTTGGTCCCCCATTTGCTGCTATAACAGCCTCCACTCTTCTGGGAAGGCWTTCCATTAGATGTTGGAATTTTGCTGTGTGGACTTGCTTCCACTCAGCGACAAGAGCATTAGTAAGGTTGGGCACTGATGTTGGGCGATTACGCCTGGCACGCAGTTGGCGTTACAATTCATCCCAAAGATGTTCGAAGGGGAGGAGGTCAGGGCTCTGTGCAGGTCAGGCAAGTTCTTCCACACCGATCTCGACAAACCATTTCCTATATGGACCTTGCTTTATGCACACGGCATTGTCATGCTGAAACAGGAAAGGGCCTTTCCCAAAAGGTTGTCACAAAGTTGGAAGCACACAATCATCTAGAATGTCATTGTATGCTGTAGCGTCAAGATTTCCCTTCACTGGAACTAAGGGGCCCAAACCATGAAAAACAGCCCCAGACCATTATTCCTCATCCACCAAACTGTACAGTAGGCACTATGCATTCGGGCAAGTAGCGTTCTCCTGGCATCCGCCAAACCCAGAATCGTCCGTCGGACTGCCAGATGGTGAAGCGTCATTCATCACTTCAGAGAACGTGTTTTCACTCCTCCAGAGTCCAATGTCGGCGAACTTTACACCACTCCAGTCGACGCATGGCATTGTGATCTTAGGCTTGTGTGCGGCTGCTTGGCCATGGAAACCCATTTCATGAAGCTCCCGACTAACAGTTCTTGTGCTGACGTTGCTTCCAGAGGCAGTTTGGAACTGAGTGAGTGTTGCAACCGAGGACAGACGATTTACAAAGAAACAGTACAAAGAAACACCTCAGTTGGTGGAATTCATGACACAAAACACTTTGAACACTTGGACCATGTTTCACAAGCATGTAAAATGTGTGAGTTTTCCCCCCCAAACCCTTGAATCCATTTATAACTTTGTGTCAAGGGAGCTGGAAAACAGACAGTCAGGGTAGAGCTATTTGTAACATTTTGACCGAATGACTAAAGTATGGCCTAAAGCCAACGACAAGTGTGATACCTTGATATAAGCTGAAGCAGTTCTCAGTCAAGTATATATATTCACTACTTCTGGTTTAGAGACTGATAATGATTTCCTACACAGTCAGTCCAGTAATATAGAAAAGTCCTCCTGCCTAAAGGCTTGTGTCAAACTTTTTGAAGATGCACCTGATATAGATGAGATGACACATAGTCTTTGTTTTAGCCAATCCCTAATACCAGTAGCTTGCCAATGTCACAAGGTTAATTGACTTAGTCTGCCGAAAGCGGCTTCCGCCTTTAATCCTCAACTCAGGACAAACAACAAGCAGCATGGCTGATCTGTCCGTCAGTAATAAAAATTGCTAGAAGCCTTCTGATCACAGTAACTAATATGTCACACCCTGTCTGTCTGTCTGTCACAGCACCTCAAATGGAAGCCCAACATCAACCTGGACAACTGTAAGACAACGTATCATAACTTCCTTATTTCTCCTGGATCTTGAGATGTGTAGAAATGGGGCAGGTCAATGAGTGCAGKCATTCAAAGTGAAAGAGTTGACAGCAGAGCTCTATGTGAGGCAGAATAAGCAGTCATTGAGCAGCAATCCACAGAGAAAACTCCTTAAAACGAATTCTCCCGACCCTGATTAGAATACACGTACACTGAACAAAAATACAAACGCAACATGTATAGTGTTGGTCCCATGGTTCATGATCCCAGAAAGCTGTTTACATCCCTGTAAGTGAGCACTTCTCATTTGTCAAGATAATCCATCAACATGACAGGTGTGGCATATCAAGAAGCTGATTAAACAGCTGATCATTACACAGATGTACCTTGTGCTGGGAACAATATAAGGCCACTCTTAAATGTGCAGTTTTGCCAAACAACACAATGTCACAGATGTCTCAAGGTTTGAGTGAGCGTGCAGTTGGCATGCTGACTGCAGAAATGTCCACCAGAGCTGTTGCCAGAGAATTGAATGTTCATTTCTCTACCATAAGCCGCCTCCAACATTGTTTTAGAGAATTTGGCAGTATGTCCAACCGGCCTCACAACCGCAGACCAAGTGTAACAACGACAGCCCAGGACATCCACATCCGGCTTCTTCACCTGCGGGAATGTCTGAGACCAGCTACCCGGACAGCTGATGAAACTGTGGATTTGCACAACTGAACAATTTCTGCAAAAACTGTCAGAAACCATCCCAGGGAAGCTCATCTGCGTGCTCGTCGTCCTCACCAGTGTCTTGACCTGACTGCAGTTAAGCGTCGTAACCGACTTCAGTGGGCAAATGCTCACCTTCGATGGCCACTGGCACTCTGGAGAAGTGTGCTCCGCACTGATGAATCACAGCTTCAACTATACCAGGCAGATGGCAGACAGCGTGTATGGCGTCGTGTGGGTGAGCGGTTTGCTGATGAACAAAGTTCCCTATGGTGGTGGTTGGGTTATGGTATGGGCAGGCATAAGCTACGGACAATGAACACAACTGCATTTTATAGATGGCAATTTGAATGTAGAGAGATACAGTGACAAGATCCTGAGGCCCATTGTCGTGCCATTCATCCGCACCCATCACCTCATGTTTCAGCATGATAATGCACAGCCCCATGTTGCAAGGATCTGTACACAATTCCTGAAAGCTGAATATGTCCCAGTTTTTCTATTGTCTGTTACTCACCAGAGATGTCACCCATTGAGCATGCTTGGGATGCTCTGGATCTGCGTTTATGACAGCGTGTTCCAGTTCCCGCCAATATCCGGCAACTTCGCATAGCCATTGAAGAGCAGTGGGACAACATTCCACAGGCCACAATCAACAGTCTGATCAAGTCTACGTGAAGGAGATGTGTTGCACTGCATGAGGCTAATGGTGGTCATACCARATACTGATTGGTTTTCTGATCCATGCCCCTACTTTTTTTTAAAGGTAATTGTTACCAACAGATGCATATCTATTTTCCCAGTCATGTGAAATCCATAGATTAGAGCCTAAGGAATTTATTTCAGTTTACTGATACCTTACATGTTCTGTAACTCAGTAAAATCTTTGAAATTGTTGCATGTTGTGCATATATTTTTGTTCAGTGTACAGAGAATAGCTAAATGCTGGAAAATATTTTCACAAGGTTGACATGCAAGAACACAATGGAGAAAAATGCTTTAATTAAGTCGTGAGGAAAAGTTTGGAAGCAAATTAGACTGAAATCAATTTAACCCTTAGCCTACAATGGTCGCACCCTCGCAGAAATCTAATTAACAAAATAACAAAATCCCCATCAGATTTTCGACTGTTGAAGCTAGAGATATCTGGTGTTTTTGCATCCACCGCACCTGCCGATATCTGTGGTGAAAACTGGCAGAGCTAGAGCAGTGTTTTCAGACCATGAGACATCCCGGAAATCTTCTCACAAAATCCTATGTATCGTCCGAACGGTTTGACATATGAACTATTATGACCACTCTATTGAAAGATGAGACTCCCAGGAAGCCTCACAAGATTCTTCTGAAAGTCACTGGTACACGTTAACAAATTAATGGAAATATACTACCATTCAAAAGTTTGGGGTCACTTAGACATGTCCTTGTTTTCCATGAAAACATACATTAAATTAGTTGCAAAATGAATAGGAAATATAGTCAAGACTTTGACAAGGTTATAAATAATGATTTTTAATTTAAATAATAACTGTGTCCTTCAAACTTTGCTTTCGTCAAAGAATCCTCCATTTGCAGCAATTGCAGCATTGCAGACCTTTGGCATTCTAGTTGTCAGTTTGTTGAGGTAATCTGAAAGGAGTTCACCCCATGCGTCCTGAAGCACCTCCCACRAGTTGGATTGGCTTGATGGGTACTTCTTACTAACCTACGGTCAAGCTGCTCCCACAACAGCTCAATAGGGTTGAGATCCAGTGACTGTGCTGGCCACTCCATTATAGACGGAATACCAGCTGACTGCTTCTTCCCTAAATAGTTCTTGCATAGTTTAGAGCTGTGGTTTGGGTCATTGTCCTGTTGTAGGAGGAAATTGGCTCCAATTAAGCGCCGTCCACAGGGTATGGCATGGCGTTGCAAAATGGAGTGATAGCCTTCCTTCTTCAATATCCCTTTTACCCTGAACAAATCTCCCACTTTACCACCACCCACCATCACATTCCCTCCACCATGCTTGACAGATGGCTTCAAGCACTCCTCCATCTTTTCATTTTTTCTGCATCTCATGAATGTTCTTCTTTGTGTTCCGAATACCTCAAACTCAAATTCGTCTGTCCATAACACTTTTTTCCAATCTTCCTCGGTCCAGTGTCAGTGTTCCTCTGTCCATCTTAATCTTTTCTTTTTATTGGCAAATTTGAGATATGGCTTTTTCTTTTGCAACTCTGCCTAGAAGGCCAGCATCCTGGAGTCGCCGCTTCACTGTTGACGTTGAGACTGGTGTTTTGCGGGTACTAATTAATGAAGCTGCCAGTTGAGGACTTGTGAGGCGTCTGTTTCTCAAACTAGACACTCCAATGTACTTGTCCTCTTGCTCAGGTGTGCACCGGGGCCTCCCACTCCTCTTTCTATTCTGGTTAGAGACAGTTTGCGTTGTTCTGTGAAGGGAGTACACAGCGTTGTATGAGATCTTCAGTTTCTTGGCAATTTCTCGCATGGAATAGCCTTAATTTCTCAGAACAAGAATAGACTGACGAGTTTCAGAAGAAAATTCTTTGTTTCTGGCCATTTTGAGCCTGTAATCGAACCCACAAATGCTGATGCTCCAGATACTCAACTAGTCTAAAGAAGACCAGTTGTATTGATTCTTTAATCAGCAAAACAGTTTTCAGCTGTGCTAACATACTTGCAAACTTGTTTTCTAATGGTCAATTAGCCTTTTAAAATGATAAGCTTGGATTAGCTAACACAACGTGGCATTGGAACACAGGAGTGATGGTTGCTGATAATGGGCCTCTGTACGCCTATGTAGATATTCCATAAAAAATCTGCCGATTCCAGCTACAATAGTCATTTACAACATTAACAATGTCTACATTGTATTTCTGATCAATTTGATGTTATTTTAATGGACTTTTTTTTGTGCTTTTCTTTCATGAACAAGCACATTTCTAAGTGACCCCAAACTTTTGAACAGTAGTGTATATATGGAGATAGTTTAGTGCCTAAAATAAGGGGGAAAATACATGTACATTTTTTTTWAAATCCTGCTTTCTTATACAGTTTCTCTCAGATGTAGAAGATACTTCAGAACAAACTTCCTTTAGATATTTTTTTGAGTATCTGTTGTTTCATGTAGTGAATCTGTTATTCAATGCATTTCTATTGGCTAATAGCAGTATTGCCAAATTCAATGTTTCATCCAATATTTCTCTAAATATTTTAGACAGGGCCTAGACTCTAGAGAGTTAATAAATTCCCCCCCCCCATTCCTCCCTCCCTCCAATGGCCTGTCGCTGGGCTGGAGTTACACCTGTGCTTCTCCTCACACGTCTCGACACATGGGCGAAACATACGCCAGCGAGCTTTACTGAATCTCATTAGCCAAGCAGGTAGTCATTAACAAAATGACCTTTGGAAATAATTACCAGCCTGCATCCCTCCCTCCTTTGCTCTTTGCTCCCTCCCTCCTCTTATACGTTCCTCTGCTCCCCCTCCCCCTCTCATTCAGAAGTTCCCACTAGGTGAAGAGAGAGAGAGAGAGCAAGAGAGAGAGAGCGAGAGAGAGAGGGGAGAAGAGAGTGGGGGAGGGTGGTCAGCCAAGCCCCCGCTTCTGTTGTTTAAGATTAAAGGGTGAAGTGAACTATCAGATTAGGTTAATCTGAAGGGGAAAAGGGATTGGCCACTTGCCCTCCTGCTCTTCCTCCTTTCACGGCTGGGGGCTGTGCCACGCACCCATGTGGCACCCCATGTGAGTCTGGAGCACTAAACTAGGCTGAGGTCATGATGTCATCGTCACTGCAGGAGTGAGCCCATCATCACGCCCACACCTCCTACCATTCTCTACCAAGCCAACGCCTACCCCACCCCCCAGGCTGGTACTCCCTCTCTACTCTCCAGCTTCAGCTGAAGCGTGTGCTCTTTGTTTCCCAGAGGAAAAACAAACCCATTGTTGGAATGGGGATTTGGAACAGGATGCTCAGAGTGTGTGTCGTTGGACTGGTGTTGTTTGATTGCAGCCACATTTGGCTTGGCTCTGTCTACCCACAAGTGAGAAGTAAAAGGTCTTTCATGTGCACTGGCAATTAAGAATCCCCACATCCATGTCATAAATCTCCAATGAGAGCTCATAGAAGATTCTTGGATGAGGAGGAAAAAAAAAAGGAAAGGGTAGATCCATTCTACTGTCATCTACCAACACGGCTCCCTATTTCTCCACTGATGCTGCTCACATGTCCAGGAAGCCAGCCTGGCAGGCTGAGAGTATAGGAAATCTATCTGCGTGTTGGAGCTTTTTATCTGGTGCCAGTGGCAAACTGCATTGTAGAGCTGCCAAGAGGAGGCTAGGGCCGTTCTGAGAACAACACAATCAGATAGCCTAACTGTGTGTACACTTATGTGTGTCTTTAAGAAGCTATATACAAGAATTAAGAATTAGCTTTTTTTTTAATTATTTTCTTTCACTTTAATTATGTTGCCCTTCCCACCTTTTGTCTAGCATCTGATGCTGTCATGTCTTTTAAAAAGATTCCAAGCAGATAGTTTAAGAATACTATAACCCACTTCAATGCTTCAATGGAGTCAACTAGAAAATACACAGAAACATATGGGCCGATCACGTTTCAATTGAACCTCCGTTTTCCATCGGATGGGATCATTAATCTCTCGTTACCCTGGCTGCTATGCTCCAATCACAGTCATTTTCTTTTGTTAGACTTTGGTGGCCATCTTGATTCCATTTGTCGTAATGCTTGTTCATGGTGTTACAGTTTGGAAGTGTTTTTTTTCTCCCTCCAATTGATGGTGTCAAAAAGGGTAAAAACAAAGCTTGCAGCTGGGGACAACATTGGTGTCTTGGTCTCTTTGGTTTCACAGATATTTGTGGAAGTGTCATCCTCAGCTGAGACAGTCAATTTAGCCCTTCTCAACCCGATTATCTGCCTTCCACTTCTCTCTCTCCCTCTTCTCTCTCACTCTTCTCTCTCTTCCTCATTACTCCCTCCCTTTTCTCTCCCTCCCTCTTCTCTCTCTTCTCTCTCTCCCTCTTCTCTCTCTTAGTGGTCTCTCAGGGGACTTTAATGCTAGTGAGATCTTAAATCCGTTTAACCACATTACTTCGGCATGAACATTTTCGCACTGAGCTAAAGGTGTAGCAGCTGTCGCGCTGTTCAGAGTGGTGGACCTTCGTAACCGGAAGAAAGAAATCCCGCCATTGCCTCTCCGACGAAGTCCACTCAACAGGCAAAGCGTTCAATACGGACTTTAAAATTCGGATATTCGTACCTACACCGCTCCGACGGCTCGTCGGATGGGCGTAGGGCTTGGCAAGACTATTTACAGATGTCTCTACAAAGGTTTACGCACAGCCGGCGAGTTGCCCACTGTACACGAGGCCTACCAGGAGGTGCCCATGTCTAAGTATAACTCTATATGATCTCTTTGAGGCAAGTAACCACTGAAAACATGCATTGTGGGCCTCTGCTGTTTCCGACGACTGTGTGATCACGCTCTCCGCAGCCGATGTTGAGATAAGACCTTTAAATCTGGGTCAAACATCCACAAGGCCGCAGGCCAACGGATTACCAGGATGTGTACTCCTAGCATGCGCTGACCAACTGGCAAGTGTCTTCACTGCATGTTCGACCTAGTGTCTCCGTCTGAATTCTGTAATACCCAACAATGTTTCAAGCACACCACCATAGTCTCGTACCCAAAGAACCACTAAGCGTAACCTGCCTAAATGACTACCGTGACCCGTAGACACTCATCCGTCCATGTAAGCGCATGGGAGTCACCTTGAAAAGACCTCGATCCATGGCTCACATCAACACCATTACTCTCCCAGCAAACCCTAAACCCCGCTTCAACTGTCCATACTGCACCAAACAGATCACACAGATGATCAACTCGTGATTGCACTCCCACACTGCCCTCTTGTGCCACAACCTGACAAAAATGAAACACCTACGGATGAGAATGCTGTCTTGTTCATTGACTACAAGCTTCAGGCGTTTCAACACCATAGTTGCCCCTCCAAAGGTCACTAAATCCAATTGAAGCCATATTCAACACTAAAGCTGAGGACCCCTGGCACTTAAACACCTCTCGCTCTGCACTAATTCCTTGACTTCTTCCGGGCCAAACCCCCCCCCCCAAGCGTGATATAGGGTAGGTAACAACGCACATCCGCCACCGCTGATCCTCAACACGGGGGCCCCTCAGGGGTTGTGTGCTCTGTTTCCCTCTCCCATACTCCCTGTCACTCATGAATCCGTCCAAGATAGAGGGCACGGACGTCTTACCAAACAAACACCATCATTTGAACTTAGTGTACACAACAGTGGTTCACTTTGGGCGGGCCTGATTCACCCGACAACTAGTAGGACTTCGCAAAACATCAGTAGCCCTAAATATTCATTATTAAGTGCCAAGTCGTGATTATGATAAATAGTGAAATATATACTGCACAAGAAGCAATTAAAAATGTTATAGTAAAAGATGAATCATAGAGGGGTCGCTAATGACAGCCTAGTCCAATCAAAAAGTCCATCATTTATGGTTGATTTCAGGCCGATTAAACTCTGAAATGGTCGAGTTAAGGATTAAGGTTTCCGTGGGATAGGCTCAACTGGTTTCCACGTTCAAACCTCAGTCCGAACATCCTTTCAGACTCAGTATTGGCATCCCCTCTTCCACATCATCCATGGCCTTAACTGCGGACGTGTACGCAAATACTGACTTTTTATTAACGGGTACCTGGCTGAGCGCTCCAATCCACATCATTTCCACCCAAATGCCTCCACGGACATACAGGATTGAAATTAACGCTTCCACCCTTTTCATCAAAACCAGGGAAAACCAAAGACTTTTCCCCCAGGGGGGGGGGGGGCAGTGTCTCCCTTGCTCACCGTGCCTCTACAGTTTCCCTAAATGCTCTAGCATGTCCATGTCAAACATAACAATGAGTGCATTGCTTGATGTGTTTGTTGCTAGATGTAGGGCAATGCTCTCTCTGTTGATGACATTTTGCTGATAATCGTCCCGTAGCATTGTCACGGCTTGTCTATTTAATACGGTGCCGCTCCTTCCCTTCTCCTTTTTCAATGTACCTGCTCAGGGCGCCACCGTTCTGCATTTTGTCGCTTAAGGCTTCAGAGGCGATAGGTTTTCAGTCTGAGGCTCAGACTTCAGAGATAATCATAAAGAGATGTCATGGACTATTTTCTTCTCTGCCATCTGAGACGTTTTTTTCAGATCTGTGTAGCAAGCGCTAGGCAGCGTGTACTCCATCGTCTTGGTCTTCTTCATCATTGTAAATACCCGCTCTCACTCGTACTCCAAGTAGCCAGAGTAAACTTGATAAAACTGCTTGGATTTGTGCACTGATATAACGGAACATTTACCATTTTGAGATATATAATTAGAATCTGCAGTGCACTTCGCGAAAGTATTCAGACCCCTCCCTTTTTCCACATTTTGTTACGTTACAGCCTTATTTCTAAAATCGATTAAATAATGTTTTCCTCATCCAATCTACAAGACAAACCCCATAATGACTCACAATACCCATTAATGACATCAACAATACCCCATAAATCGACACACAATACCCACCATAATGGCAAGCAAAAACAGCTTTATAAAAATGTTAAACAAAATTAATACAATGAAAAAAACTGAAATATTACATTTACATAATGAATTCAGACCCTTTACTCAGTAACTATGTTGAAGGGCAACCTTTCGGGGCAAGCGAATTATATCCTTTGAGTCGTCGTGGGTTATGACGCCATACAACCTCGGCAACACCTGATATTGGGAAGGTTCTTCCGCCATTCCCTCTGCAGATCCTCTCAAGCTCTGTCAGGTCTGGATGCGAGGCGTCTGCACAGTATTTATCAGGTCTCTCCAATATGTTCGATCAGGTTCAGTCAGGGCCCGTCACAGGGCTCTGGCTGGCCATCAAGGACATCAGTGCTTGTTCCCAAAGCCACTCCTGTGTATGTCTTGGCCTGCGTACGCTTAGGGGCGTTGTCCTGTTGGAAGTGTGGAACCCCGCACCAGTCTGAGGTCCTAGAGCTTGGAGCAGGTTTCATCAAGGGACATCTCTTACTTGCTTCCGTTCTCTTTTCCTCGATCATGATAGATCTCCCAGCCTGCCGCTAAAAACATCCCCACTAGCATGATGCTGTCACCACCATGCTCACCGTAGGGATTGGGTGCCCAGGTCCTCCACACCGTGGACCACTGGCATTTCAAGCCAAAGGAAGTCAATTTTGTGGTTTCATTAGACCAGAGAATCATCGTGTCTTTGACTGAGGGCGTGGCCTTTCTGTCTGGTACGGCACACTGTATTGACCATTCAAGAGACACATCAATAGAAGACTGCAACTGAGGTGGAGTGCTTGCAGACCGAAATCGAGCAATTCGTTCCCTTCATTGGGGAAGTTCTCCTCAGTCTCGCACAGAGGAACTCTTGGAGGACTCTGTCACGGTGGGTGGACCATCAGGGTTTCTTGGTCACCTTCCGCTACTGACCAACGGCCCTTTTTCTCCCACATATTGTTCAGTTTGGCGACGCTAGACCAGGCTCTTGTGAGATGCAAGTTTTTTGGTTGGGTTTCCAAACGGTCTTCATTTAAGAAATGATCGGTGGTAAGCCCAAACTGAGTGATCGAAGACCTTCCTAGTTGGCGGGCCGACCAGATGTTTGATACGAGGTACCAGATAGCAAGCTGTTCACAGTGCGCGTCGAATTCCAACCATAATGTACGGTCTGGGTAACAGCTAGTCTCGGACTGTCTCAACTATGTATGTGAGAACAATGAGTCAACGTTCTGAGGTCCACTGTTAGATCCAGAATATGGTTGATCCATCTACGTCGACGAGGAAGCAATAGATAGGCTGTTATGAAGAATCTCAATCGGATTTCTCTGATACAATTCCTGTACTGTTTTCATCTGTAGCACTACTTCTTTATTACTTTCTCACTCTTTTAGTCAGAGTTTAAACATATTCTTTCAATTTGGCTCTTCTCCGATAGTTTTAGTACTAAGCTAACAATCTCTCTATCTGACTGTAACCTTATTCCTTTGTTCCACAAGAGACTGGCTAGGTACACTGTACTGTACTGTAGTCGCTGTGGTTGCTTATCTCCCACATCGTATGTATAACAAATGCCGTCAACAGGATTTGCGTCTGGTGTGAAGCGAAACAACCATCAGATTGGTTCAGGCGTCAAGAAACAGGCAGGGTGAATGACTGAAGTCGCTAGATTAGCTATTCCCAGGCCACTGTAGACAGAATGACATGGTAGGATCTACAAAGTCTGTCAACTCTAGCAGATGACTGCTTCTCTTTCCCCAAAGGCTTGTTTGTCGAACTGTGCTGTGCGTCGGCTAACGATGATAACTGAGATGTGAGAAGTGTCATACCAGTTCTAAAAGCCGGTTTACTCGTTTTCAAGAGACACTTAGAGCAGCTGGGTCAATGTATGACTGAGCCTCACTGTAGTTCACATTTGGTGGTTCTTGTCTAGACTGGATTGGTTTCGGCAGAAAGTAGCAGTACCTAAGAGTTTCATATCATAGTAGGCTTATGTGGTTTTGATTGCATCCCTGTTTTCCCCACTAATCTTGCTGCTTTGTTGATCCCTCTAAATGCCAAAACGATTCTTAATCTGAAATGTTCAAGCATGCAGGAAATGATCGCTTTGTCAACATTGAGTGTAAGAGCTAAATAGCGTCAATGATTCAAATTTGCATCAAATGAGTTGTGTCAAGTTGATGTAAGGCTAGCTGTTGCTAAAGGAGGCTGGTTAAATCTCTAAAAAAAACAGACTTCTATTGACTCAGGGAACTGTTATGGCCTCTACATGTCAAAAACAATTGCTGTCTCGCAATCTCTTATGTTCAACGGAAATCTTATCCAATCGCTCCTCTCCCCTCCCCCCTCCCTCCATCTCTCCAGTTAAGAGGTTGTGGTCAGAGTATTGAGTACGAAGCCCTCCCAATGAAGTAGAGTCTGACCCTGAGGCTGGGAGAAGTGAATCAGACGTCCGCAGGATCACGAGGAGCGAGGATGGTATGGAGGGGAGACCCAACGTTTAAGAGAGGACTCTTCCCTGACAACTTCGTCAAAGGTGAGTAGAAGCCTCTCCCATATTAACAATATTATGAGAATTTCCGGTGTGTGTGTGTGTGTGTGTGTGTGGTGTGAGTGTAGTGTGGTGTGTGGTGTGTTGTTGGTGTGTGTGGTCAGTAAGGTGTGTGCTGTGATGTCGATAAAGCAACTGTGCTTGGTGGTGTGGTTGTGTGGTGTGTGTTGTGTTGTGATGTTGTGGTGGGGTGTGTTTTTGAGCCCACTACCTCAGCACATCATCTCTTAAACACAACCATATAAAGGTACCTTTTGAGTTGGTGTATTAATTCTCCGTTACTTGGCCTTCAGTGGTGGGAGGGAAAATGGTCACCACACCAGCGCAGTAATTTCAAAGCTACACACCCAAGGTGAAACCCACTAGATGTCTGTGCTTCATAAGCCTCTCTGCTGTCTTCCTCTTTTGTCTCTCTCTACCCCCCCCCCCCCTCTCTCCTTTCTCTGTGACTGGAGCTGGAACCCATGGATGGAG
>NC_036855.1:8527730-8558029 GCF_002910315.2 Salvelinus sp. IW2-2015
CCTCCTATCTCCTCCTTCCATTCTTCTTTCTCCTCTCCTCTCCTCATTCTCTCTCTTCTCTTCTCTCTCTTTCAATATTTTCTCTCTCCTTTTCATGGATTAACATGATAGCAGCGACTGAACAAGGATGAAAGCGATGGCCAGATAAATGAAGATAGAAGGAAAAAAAGTAGAGAGAGAAAGAGAGAAGAGAGAGAAGAGAGAGAGAGAAGGAGGAGAGAAGAAGAGAGAGGAGAGAGAGAGAGAGAGAGAGAGAGAGAGAGAGAGAGAGAGAGAGACGATGGAGCCTCTTTTAAAACATACTATAGCTGGAGAGGCTGTGCAACCTCTCAGTGCCACTCTCCAACAACGCTAATTATCAACCAAAGACATGCGTAATACATAGAGCTTTATGCTAATGTAGCAGGCCTCTCTGCCAGCCGCCCACACGCTGTGCTGAACACCCTTACCTCTGCCTCTCCTCCTACTACACCTCCAGGCACAGCAGCCAATCGCAAAACACTGAGATGCTCCGTTTGTGTGTGTGTGTGTGTTTGTGTGTGTTTGTGTGTGCATGTATATGTCATCTAGGAGTTATAGCGATACAGTATAGTCTTCCCTTGCTACTGTTCACATATATCAACTATGTCACTTGG
Organism: Salvelinus sp. IW2-2015; assembly: GCF_002910315.2. Lineage (NCBI taxonomy): Eukaryota > Metazoa > Chordata > Actinopteri > Salmoniformes > Salmonidae > Salvelinus > Salvelinus sp. IW2-2015. The sequence goes on from NC_036855.1 coordinate 8,528,366, forward strand.
TAGTCTATTCCTTGCTCTCTGGTCTTTGGCCTACCGCCTCCAGCTCCCAATGGCCCTCCCTGTCCTCCTGTCCTGGACCTCCTACCCATATTCCATCACAACAGGAAGTCTGCTTTGTCCCCTCTCACACCCGCATCCCCCACTGTGACGTAACCTAGCAGCGATACACGAGCTCGGCAGGAGAGATCCAACCCCCTCTCCTCACTCCCCCTCCTTCTCTCCAGCTCCCACGGTAAACGTGCTTGTGGCTGCGATGTGGCCAATCCGTTAGCACGCACGGCTAAGGCCTCTTCCAATCGATTTCTCCCACGCGAGTCGGAACCGCGTCTGCCCAGGATCACAGAAGCAGCACCGCACGCTCCCGCTACGCTCTTTAACGCGCTCCTCAAGCACGGCTGTTACGCATTAGCCTTTCCCCACTCCGCATTAGCCTTCCTCCACTCGCTAATGGAGAGCTGCAAAGGCCCTGCAGGTCTGTTCACAGGCGCTTGTAAACATGTGACGGTCTTCTTCATTGTCTCTGCGGGACTTGCTGATTGCTATGTAGGCTATGCTATGGATAAGATCGTTGCTAAATGACAATGTAAATGAAATAACACTGAGAGAAAGCTTGTTATCTTTCTCTGTGTAGTGGGTGTGTGTCTATGCAGCTGCATGGCAGGGAATTCTCCAGGGTATTTCACAGGGATACAAAGAGACTTTGGTACTACATAGAGTATACATCAGTGGAGGCTGCTGAGGGGAGAGCGGCTCATAATAATGGCCGGAAAGGAGCAAATGGAATGGCATCAAAGACCTGGAAACCATGGAAACCATGTGTTTGATGTATTTATACCTATCCACTGATTCTGCTCCAGTCTTTACCACGAGCCTGTCCTCCCCAATTAAGGTGCCACCAACCTCCTGTGCTATATATAAATACTATATTATAAATGTCATTACAATAGATTCCACTATTTTTGAAATACACAATTTCACTGGAATTAATACATTGTAATGCATATGACCAATGCATGTGACCACCAAATCTAATGCATCTGTAGGGTTGCATTTGCAAAGTAAGAGCAGTTTTGAAGTGGTAGGCAGAGCACATCTAAGGCTATCAACATCATATACTTGCCTCCTTAAATGCATTCTATGCTTATGTATACAGTCTGTGTTTAATCGTTAATGCTACTTATACTTGATAAGCTACTCTAAACAGGGTATAGGTTTTAGTTACCACTTGAAATTGGACGTCTATGGTTGCCTGTACGCAGCATCAACAATGGAGCATGATTATATACTATGTGTTATTTTATTGCTTTTGAGTGTTCAGGAACTTCACAAAAATGTTTTACTTGACGTTGATGGCATATTGTTTTGTTATTGTGTATGACCCTCTCTCCATTTTTATGTTACTCTAATAGCTGGTGATCCTATGTTTGCTTCTGTGTTGTCAAGGCCCCTCTCACATGTTGTGTTGTCAAGGCACCTTTGTGTGTGTGTATGTGTGTGTGTGGTGTGTATGTGTTCAGGTTTTGTAGGTTTAGAGGGCATCTATGTGTAACATTAAGTCACTGTGTGTGTGTGTGTGTGTGTGTGTGTGTGTGTGTGTGTGTGTGTGTGTGTGTGTGTGTGTGTGTGTGTGTGTTGTGTGTGTGTGTGTGTGTGTGTGTGTGTGTGTTGTGGTGTGTGTGTTGTGTGTGTGTGTTGTGTGTGTGTTGTGTGGTAGTATGTGTGTGTGTGATGTGTGTGTGTGTGAATATGCTGTGGTCCAGTGTGTGTGTGGCCCACAGAGTTAGACAGATCGTCATTGGTGACCGTTGTGTAACCAGGGTCACGTTGGAGCTTAGAGAGGTCCTGCAATGATGTTGCCTGCCCTACGCCTGGCGGGAGCAACTCACCTGACACGGGCCGTTTAGTGTCCCACTGAGCCGGGCGTCCCCACACTTCCTGGCAACCAATGGCAACATTGTCCCTGTAGCGCGAGTCAACCACAATGCCAAAGGAGCACTAACAATGGGACACTAACAATGGACTCTATAACAATGGGACTCTAACAATGGGACTTTAACTAGGGGACATCTAAGTAGGGGACTCTAACTAGCGGGACTTTAACTTGGGACTCTAAACTAGGGGACTTAACTTGGGCACTTCGAATTAGGAAAAACGAACGGAACTTAACTTGGGGACTCTAACTAGGACTTTACACCTTGGGGGACAATCTATAATCTAAGGGACTATTAACTCGGGGGACTCCTAATAATGAGTGCAACTTTAAGCCTAGGGAGCTCTACCTAGAACTTTTACGGGACTGTCCTAGAACTTTCCTAAAACCCCGTGTTTACTCTATTCGAGGAAATTGAAACAACTGTTGGCGTACGTTTTCGAACGCTATGTGGAGAAGCTTTACCGCTCGGCCGCCGTGACTTTTCTTATATTTATTGTTTAATACAAACATTTCTTTATATGCTCAAGCTGTTATTTGCTCGTAACTAGTACTCATCTCACTAAGTACGTTCCGTTTCTCCTTGCTGGACCTTTCCCTTACCTCTTTCCTCGGGCCAGTCAAACTCTCACAAGGGCTAGACTACATATAGTAGAATGCTTGCCGTCCTCAGTGCCATCGAACCGAGCAGCAAGAGACACAACCTCGTACCCGGCGGCCCATACCCCGGCCGGCGGAATGTGGTCTCTTTTAACCATCCTCGTAAGTCAACGAAAGAGCTCCCCTAACCGAAATAGTCACACTGTAGAGAGCTATCATCATACCATACATACTCATCGGAGTATGCCTTCTATTTGACGAAGAACCTTAATAAACACCTCTAGCCTCCTCTTTAGAAGAATTTAAGACTTATATTAATTGAAACCTCTCCCGTCCATTGATGCAAATTAATTGTGCCTGAATAGTTGATGGTAAAATCTCGATAATTGTTTCACTTTATGTTGATCAGAGAGTACTCAGATCTATTCTTGTACCTCTTGCTCCTTGTTTGTGCTTGAAGCTGTGCAGTTACTCCCACTCTACTCTTGGAATCCCTCAACCTCAAAAAAGCTTAGAACAACGATGTCCTCTTACGGCATGATTAGACCAAAACATACACAGAAATAGGCTTTCCTATGGTGTGTTGTGTATCCCCCCGTGTAAGACTTCTAGCATGAATTCCTTATTGTCGTTACTGTACGATTGTTGTATGTGATAGTTTGTCATCCCTTTTTTTCGTGCGTATTGATCGTTCAATAGTCTGATTTATATGTGTCCCCAACAGAAATGGTGTGATAACCAGAAACTCTTCTGACATCCTTTGCCCAAGAGACATGTTCTTCCTACAACTACATTGATTGCCCGAGTATCCCATCATCACCGCAGACGCAGTTAGCAGCTAGTTCCGTCCCCACTTCCTACCAATCCATAAAATCCCTATCTATTGGACATGTCAAAGTAGAATGCATTAAGTTTTACTCTACAGTTCTTTTCCCTTACCTCTCTGACTATCCATAAGAAATGACTAATTACCCATATGATACTATCGTGGCCGTACCCCCATCAACTCTACTGCCCCACTAGAGTATACTCCTTAACCTTATCACCGTTACCTTATTAGGCTTTAAATTAACTAGATTTGATTAAAACAGCCCTATGTGAATACATTCCCCTCCACACAGGGAATGTTCCGTAGCCAGAGTTCTGGAGGCTGACTGACTGCGTGAGGTCGTATACACCCCAGCTAGTCCTATAACTTTCTGGAACCGACCAAGTAACCCCGTCCAACACTCCTTGTATTTGTTCCGTCATCAAGGGTCTGCTACTGTTTAAAGACATAACTGTGTGAGTAATTATACATACTCTGATTTGGGTTATTTAGTTAAGACATACCCATAGTATGAAAGTAATATCACCCTTATTTTCTTTTCACCCCAATGAGAAATGAAAAGAGATATTTCTTTACAGACATAACACACATAATACCTTCAAAATCAGATCCTTCGGTAAGCATTCAGTATACACGCTGCGAAAGCATTACCACGGGATATTACTTTCTATCTACACTCAACCCACTGGTTGTTCCGCTCCACCTCACAGTCCTGGAATACTTATCCATTTCTACACCCATCCTAGCCATGCACACTGTCTCTTGCCCCTAACCCACCACACTACACACACACACACACACACACAACACACACACACACACACCCACACACACACACACACACACACACACCACACACACACACACACACACACACACACACACACACACACACACACACCACACACACACACACACACACCACACACACTTTCCAATGCTTCCATAGTTTTGTACCACCATGGTGCTATTTTTGCTAAAAACACCAATGACCTGACAGAAATAATAGACTCCCTTTATGCGATATTCCAAAAAGTAGTATACTTATCAATATCTTGAAATTGTTTTACTCGACAAAGAGTTCCCAAAACGTAGGACAATTCGAGAGAAGGAGAGAGAGAGTATATTCACACACGTATACACTATTGGGAGACAATGTGTCCGCAGTGAAAATGTAGTTGTGATCATGGCGTCTGACCAGCGATCCCCCTCTTCGCGAAAAAATTCGTAGAATCAGAGCCAATTAAAAGTACATTTTGTCCACAAAGCTACCAGATGCTCAAGACAGGTAATGTGTGTTGTTGTTATCTCGCCTACTGAATCTTCAAAGTTTTGTCATTGGAAAACGACTACGCGTTTACATCCACCTAAAGTAGCGATAGACCAACTTTGTATTTGGACTACGTTCTTGAGGCGGGTATGTTCTAGACAGCAGATGAGGCGATAATGCTCGTTGTGAGCGGCACCCGGCGTAAACTTTTACAGCCCACGGGGAGAAAACCAAACATCGTTGACCCAACACATGAGCTGACGCACATAAGGGACGACAGCCAGGCCTGTGATGTCGCCAAACTTAGGGGCCACTCAAGCCTCCACAAAGAAGTTACTTAACTTAATTTACTCGATAGCGGGGAGACCGTGGCACACGTATCACATCCCTTTATTCCACAACCATTGATCAACGTTGCTAAACAAACTAGAATAGAACCGAATCTCCAACTGTGATCAAGCTGACAAGCATCTTAATTCTCACACTACTGCAATATAATTGTATTCAGTAGACCAAAAAGAAGTAACGAGAGGGAGCGATCTTGGCGGGTAACAATACAGAAGACTTTTCGAGTCCGATCCAACGTAAATGAAGAAAACTCCCGAATCCATGAAGAACGAACGAGTGAGGAAAAGAGTCACAGAGGACGATATGAGAAATGATATTTCATCAAAGTCAAGTAGAGTGCTGTTCTCCACTCTGAGCAATACCAATGGCCCAGAGGCTGCCTTTGCATTGAAAGAAATAGCTAGTCTCGCAACTGATGTGCAAACCAGGAGCAGTCCAAGAGCAGGCCAAGTAAACGGGTTAGACTGATGCGCTACCGAACGAAGGAAGCCGTCGCCAGTTTCGCCCCCCATGCTCGGAACGTGAGATAAGCAGTACAGACTGCCCGCGTGTGAAAATGAAAAAAAGCATCGAAAGAGGAGGGTCCCCCCCCGGTTGTTGCCAAATAAGCACAGATAGACTCGCAGTTAGATCCAGTGTCGGCGAATTCACATAGCTTCGTCCTTGACCAAGGCAATGGGGGTAAAGCGCGCATAGGTGGGGAAACAAACTGACCAAGGGGCAGCAAACCTCCAGGACGAGGGGCCGAGATTTAGCGAACCTGACCCAAAGGATCAGTTCATCACACCGCACGCACCACGCAAACCAACCCCAGCCCCACAAGGCACACAAACAAACACACCACACACAACACACACACACCACACACCACACACACACAACAACAACAACAACGAACCAACCACACGACAGCCCCAACACAAACAAACACCACATCAGCAGACACACACAAACGCGGAGCAAAAACCCACAGCGATCACCACACACACACAACAACACACACACACAGACACACACACCACACACACACACACAACTCATCCTAGGGCGACGTCTGACCCAAAGAGGAGTGAGTAAACCATACGAAGAAGACTGGGACCCTATAGACCACACAAAAAGAGGGTCTCTTAAACAAAAGGCAAATTCGGAGAGAAAGAAATAAAAGCGCCGAAACACGAGGTTTGCACCGCTGGAGTTTTTTTGCATAATACCACTACTCTTTGATCGGAACACAACAACTAGGCTAAGCCTCAAAGAAAAGCAGGTACAAGCTCGACCACAGGGAGGAAAAACCACACATTCTTCACATAGGGATACCGACATTGTCTGTTCCCTGATGATCGCCGGATATGCTGTGTCGAAACGGGTATAAGGAAAAAAAACCAAAAACGCATGGCCAGAAGGCGACAGAGAGAGAAGGTGAGTTAGCAGGTGAATCGCTAGCCGAATGTTCTGTGTCTTTGTCGAGTGTGTGTTGTGGCTTTGCTGCCAGTGCCTGTGGTGCTGTGGTGTTGTGTGTGGGCGCCACCAAATCGTGTGTGTTGTGTGTGTGTGTGTTGTTGTGGATAGCCTATAGTAGAAGGCTAGAGAGGCGTGTTGTGGTAGCTACGTGTGTGTGTGTTGTGTTTGAGGCCCACTACGTCAGCACGAATCAATATACATAAATTAAACCACACATCATGTATAACGGTACACTTTGTGCATACAACGTACATACAGTGTTTCCGATTGGACCTCTGCGACCCTCATTGTGTGGGAGCAGAAGAATGCGAGGTGCACCACGACAGCGCCCCACTGACATATCAATGCTAACACCAAGTGAAACCCACTAGAATTCTGGCTTCATAGAGCTCTCTTGCCGTGTCTCTCTCTTTTGTCTCTCTCTACCCCCCCCTCTCTCTTTCTCTGTGACTGTGAGCTGAACCTGATGAGAGTTATGAATCGCGACAGAGATAGAGAAAAGAGGGGGGGCGTGGGCTTCTTCTATTCACTCCTGACACCACCTTCCCAATAACACACCATTTACAACACAGTTTACTGATGAATATGAAGGCGACAGATTATGAGCGCAACACCCAGGCGCCGCTAAGTCCGCGTCTAACAGAATATGAACGGCAAAACAGTCGACCCGCTTCGTCTAAGAGTAAGAAACCGTGTCTGCTTCCCTTAGCGCCAACCCTATGCCTAGGCTCGCTCAAGCTGGTGATTCAATCAGTGGTCCCTGACCAGTTTTTCCTGATTCCCCCCCCTGCCAGCCACAGTGCCCCCTGGCCGCAAGAGACAGTACACTCCCTGGCCTGCCAGCAACCAGGAGCTGGGTCGTGACAGATTGAATCGATTCAGCTCAAAGTAAATCGCACACAATTATGCAAACAAGCGCGGATCGCAGCGTTAGCTCACGCCCATTTCTAGACGTTATACATTTTTCATACCTGAAGGAGCAGCGCGAGACCATCCCCAAAGGTGAAGCGCACGCCACACCACTGGGTGCCAAACGAACGTCGACAATTTAAACATCCCTCGGAGCACGAGACGCCACGTCGACGCGTACCTCTCGGGCGTGTGCTCTGCCTGGTCCCAGGAAATTACGAAGTTCAACCCAAGCCGAGCGTAGAACGCCAGGTGGGGCACGTCAGGTAACCAGTTACCTGAACAAGACTAAAAATAGAAGGCCGCCAATAGCCTAACACCCACCAATCCACCACACACAACAGAAACAAGTAGAAATATAAGCCTGATGAGGGTTGATCGAGAGACAGAGATAGAGAGCGAGAGGGGGGGCGTTTGTCTCTTCTATTCACTCCTGACACCTTACCTCCCCAATAACACACCATTTACACACATACTGATGAATATGAATGGCTCGGACAAGATTATGAGCACAGCCAACTGTTCAGGTCTAACAGAATGACCGTTCTAGAGTTAAAACCTTTGCTTAGGCATACAGATGTAGGATCATAATTTGAGCCAGTTTTCTACAGCAGGAAAATAATCCTGCAGCAACAGGAAATGTGAATTATTAAGTGAATTAAAATGAATGGCCATTTTTCTAGACGTTGATACATTTTTCATGAGGGCAAATCAAGGCTGAAATGTCAAAGTCGAAATTTAAAACTCAAATACTCAACCAGTTTGCATTTCTTGCCGTGCAGGAAAATTCTCAGCAATAAAAGTTTAATCTAATGAAGATCCTACATCTGTATATGGATGGACCACATCAACTTATCAGTGAAGGAATGAATGAATGTATCAATGCAGATCTTTCTGATGTCCTTCACAGTATCATTGAGGTCTTCAGCAGCTGAAAAGCTCAGAGGATTGAAAGAGGAGAAGAAGGATAGATATCTATAGAGTTTTGCCTTTCCTTTCCTGAAATGAAATCGGACAGGACACACCACAGAAATGTAATAATATCAAACAATATCTATCATCCTCCCCTCATTGTCCTCCCCTCTACGATGAGTTGAGAAGTGTCATTCTGTATAGGCCAACCTCAGATGAACCACTGACCCTGTCCCAGCCTTCCCTCCCAGTTGGTGAATGATGTCACATGCCACAATGAGCTCCATATCGAATGGCCACCAGGGCTTAAAGACAACAGAGGTGAAACCAGAGACAGGCGACGCTTTCAACTCCCCGTACCATTATGTATGAAAAGGCTCTAGAATTCACTAATACTTGACTGATTTACCACTGAAAGACTCCCTGGGCTTTAAATACCATGGTGACATTTACAGTCATACCGAAATGCTAAAAAATGAACCTCGTTCAGAGGCAAAGGACCAAAGACAGGTAGAGACTGGATGATTAATTGTCATAACAAGCCCACAGGAAACTATAATGCACTGGGACAGAAATACAAACATCAAGGCCTAACTAGGCCTGCTGGCTACTGGCTGCTGGCTACATGACAAACTCAACAAGACACCACTAGAAGGTCATGTGATTTTAGTCTGGAACAGGTCCTAAGTGGTGTCTTCCTCAGGTGGCAGGAAGTTGAAGGAACTTAGAAGAAGTTTAAGGAACTTACAGGAAGTTGAAGAAACTTACAGGAAGTTGAAGTTCTGGTGCCAGAGGCTTTAGGGTAAGATACATTGTAGTAGTAGACCAGTAGTGGACCTAATGTAACATGCAGGCCCAGAGGTGGCATCACCCACTCACTTTAAACTGACATCAATATTATAAAAGGTGGCAGGTAGCACACATGGCACTACCAGGGCAGAGCTAATGTATCTCAAAGGCGAGGCCCATATTATGTATAGAATCTGCTAAAAAAAGCTTTACAAATAACACCTACATAAAAATCCCATACACCGCCATTCCATACTCTTAATTAACACCTATACCTGAAAAATCCCCCACACACATACATATGGATTACATWTTTTTTTWAAGTAATCCATATGTACAAAATGAAGCAGGTACTGTAGCTCTGGAAAGTTCTCTGACTGGTGGTGATTTGAACTGCTTGGCAAAACGCTACACTGTGACCTCACTTGATGATGTCATGTGCCCACAGTTAGCCGATGGACACGACCCTTGTGCTGGTGATGTCATCACTCACCGCTGCCACCTCCTGTCGCTATGGGCCAGTGTTGTGTTTGAGACCACCTAAAGCAAGACTGATTCAAGACCAAGATGGAGAAAATCGAGTCCAAATCAAGACCAAGACTGGAGGAGGGTGGGCAAGACTGAGTCAAGACCGAAACCGGGAGGTGGACAAGGGGTTCGAGACCGAGTCAACACCGAGACCAGAAAATACGATTCCAATTCAAGACCATGATTGTAATTTTGTCAAATCATTTTGTCAAATTCTGTCTTCATATTTTAGAACAACATATGGATTTTTTAGACATTCAGAATAGAGAGAAAATGCATGCTGGGGGAAAATAGATCCACTCTACAAATRATTACTAACCAAAAAAGAGAGGGGAACCATGGGCCTTCTAAGCCTTCAGAGAAGGGATAAGGATTTATAAAATAATAATTATAATAATATATAGTAATACTGATAATTATATTATTATTTTCAATGATGTTCTGATTGAATCTCTTCAGTTTTTGTTGGAAAGGAAAGGGTTAACAATGAAGAGAAAAAAAGATCCAATCACGTCTTTTATTTCTGGTCTCTGAGAAGATAAATCTAGCTAGCTAGGTCAGCCATTGGCTAGGCCAACAGAAGCTATATAAAGGCATTGGCCATTCAACTGTATTAGAGCACCATTTTGGAGTGACGGGAATCAACCAATCACATTTTGATAATAAGTGGGACCATATTTACAAGTACGTATGGAAAGTTCTGCCTTCTTGAAGGCCAACAGGTCACTGCGCAATGGCGAGCAATAGTTTCCCCACGGTCTAGCTAGCTAGATTTTGTTGAAGCAAATTTTCAGCGGCTGCAGCAGGTGTTATCAAAGAGGATGTTGTTGCTAATTTGTTATCTTCTCCCTTTTCAAGACTAACTTTCAACAAGAAGATAAGTTTCAAATGATCATCATCTGTTGAGTGCATATGTGTTTTTTATTACAGTGCGCTTGTTAGCCATCTCTTTGAAAATAACTTATGTTTGTGAAACATTGTTGCATTTAAAGTGGAGCTGACAGCGTTTTAGAATAGGACACAATAAAAAAATCTGACAAGCGACCAATTAGATATGGTAATGTTCACGTTTCTTAAATTCTTATAATGTTTGGGATTTACAGTTGAAGTCGGAAGTTTACATACACCTTAGCCAAATCAATTTAAACTCAGTTTTTCACTAGTCCTGACATTTAATCCTAGTAAAAATTCCCTTTTTTAGGTCAGTTAGGATCACCACTTTATTTTAAGAATGTGAAATGTCAAATTTACAAATTTATTTAAGCTTTTACTTCTTTCATCACATTCCCAATTAGTATTTGGTAGCATTGCCTTTAAATTGTTTAACTTGGGTCAAACATTTTAGGTAGCCTTCCACAAGCTTCCCATAAGAAGTTGGGTGAATTTTGGCCCATTCCTCCTGACAGAGCTAGTGTAACCGAATCAGGTTTGTAGGCCTCCTTGCTCGCACACGCTTTTTCAGTTCTGCCCACAAATTTTCTATAGGATTGAGGTCAAGGCTTCGTGATGGTCACTCCAATACCTTGACTTTGTTGTCCTTAAGCCATTTTGCCACAACTTTGGAAGTGTGCTTGGGGTCATTGTCCATTTGGAAGACCCATTTGGAACCAAGCTTTAACTTCCTGACTGATGTCTTGAGATTTTGCTTCAATATAGCCACATCATTTCCCTCCTCATGATGCCATCTTTTTTATGAAGTGCAACAGTCCCTCCTGCAGCAAAGCACCCCCACAACACGATGCTGCCACCCCTGTGCTTCATGGTTGGGATGGTGTTCTTCGGCTTGCAAGCCTCCGCCTTTTTCCTCCAAACATACCTTGGTCATTGTGACCAAACAGTTATATTTTTGTTTTATTAGACCAGAGGACATTTCTCCAATAAGTACTATCTTTGTCTCCTTGTGCAGTTGCAAACCATAGTCTGGCTTTTTTTGGCGGTTTTCGAGCAGTGGCTTCCTCCTTGCTGAGCGGCCTTTCAGGTTATGTCGATATAGGACTCGTTTTACTGTGGATATAGATACTTTTGTACCTGTTTCCTCCAGCATCTTCACGAGGTCCTTTGCTGTTGTTCTGGGATTGATTTGCACTTTTCGCACCAAAATAAGCTTGTCTCTAGGAGACAGAATGCGTCTCCTTCCTGAGTGGTATGACGTCTGTGTGGTCCCATGGTGTTTATACTTGAGTACCATTGTTTGTACAGTACAGATGAATGTGGTACCTTCAGGCGTTTGAAAATTGCTCCCAAGGATGAAGCAGAATTTTGGAGGTCTACAATTTTTTTTCTGAGGTCTTGGCTGATTTCTTTTGATTTTCCCATGATGTCAAGCAAAGAGGCACTGAGTTTGAAGGTAGGCATTGAAATACATCCACAGTTAAACCTCCAATTGACTCAAATTATGTCAACGAGCCTATCAGAAGCTTCTAAAACCATGACATAATTTTCTGGAATTTTCCAAGCTGTTTAAAGGCACAGTCAACTTCTGACCCACTGGAATTGTGATACAGTGAATTATAAGTGAAATAATCTGTCTGTAAACAATTGTTGGAAAAATTACTTGTGTCATGCACAAAATAGATGTCCTAACCGACTTGCCAAAACTATAGTTTGTTAACAAGACATTTGTGGAGTGGTTGAAAAACAAGTATTAATGACTCCAACCTAAGTGTATGTAAACTTCTGACTTCAACTGTATGTATACTAAGGCATTGGTGTAAATTCTATAGCATATCATGGGAAAGCGGGCATTGCGTTTGGACAAATAATAGACACTTCAGTAAATTAAACCGAATAAAAACATCTGTCTTGTCCAGGACCAGAGTCTACACAGACCAGTGCGCTATAGCCAATCAGAGCTACAGTAGGACTTTATACAAACAAGCCATTTGCCATAGGGGCCTGCCATCATTCAGTTTGAACTGGACTGTGTGTTTACAGGCAGTTGCAACAGCGCGACTTTAGATCATTAGAATGAATTTGCCAAAAGCCGTAAAATACACCTGAATGGATGTCTGCAAATATGTAAACACCACAGGAGTCCTCTTACATTTGAGAACTTTATGATCCTATTGATCAAACAACTATGAAAAGGTAGGCTTTCTCTCCCTCAGTTTTTCACATCTACAACAACAAGATCAACAACTAATGCTAGCCAGAGCAAGATGAGCTAAAATCTAACAAAGGAATATTAGTTAAAACCTTTCAAACTTTTTCAGCTAGTTGGCCGTCAAAATTGCACTGATAAACAATGTGGAATTGTAGCCTCCTCGTCCTTCTGTAGCTTCTCAACCGAGCACCCAAGCTAACTGACTAAAGTTGGCTAGCTTGCTAGCTAGCTACTTCCAGACACAAATGAGAGAACACTTCAATCTGACCATTTTACTTGCTGTAGCAGAACTGGTTAGGCTGTTTACTTTTTTTGCCTATGTTTACTGACACCAGTCATATTCAGCAGGCGTTGCACATTCGTAAATTCATCAGTTGTTCTGCGCTCTGGCACACTCAGACGAGAGTGCTCTGAAATCGGAGTAGATAGCCAGAGTGAATTTGTCAATGCAAGAGACATGCTAACTGTATAACAGTCATTCAAGTTCTTGCTAGCTAACAAAATGACACCTGCTGATAATTATGAGTTTTTTACTCCGCTGCTCTCGGCTGGTCTCGGGAAGAAATTACGAGGCCTTACTGTCCGAGACCAAGTCAAGACTGAGTACAAATGTATCCGACACCGAGTCAAGAACGACCCACTCCATATGTGGTCTCAAGACCGTTCTCAAATACTGCAACACTGTTACGGGCCCTCTAACCAATGTTCTGGCCCCCACTCCCCACTTCCACTTTGTAACCCAATGCAGTCAGTATACTTTGAATGGAATATCCATTGGAGGCCTAACTCTATCTCCGATCTATCCCATTGGTCTTCATACCACCACCACTTTCAATGTGGTTTAACCTCTCTCTAAAACCCTCTCTTTTCGCTGATGGGTGGGCGCTGTTACCTACATTAACGTGATAATCCCAGAACATTATTGTAGCACCGTTGCTACTATCAGGGCGGGAGGTTTGCTGGTTAAAACAGTGTGAACCCTTAAGTGTCAAACAAACTGTGAATGAGTGTTTTTTTACTGCAGAAATCTCAGGGGCCCCCGAGTGTGAAATCTATAGTTGCACCTAATGGTGCATGGTCTTAGGATGAGAGTAGAGGAAGACCAGAGGCCTCACTGTTTGGTGTTTTGTGTGAGAGCATGTCATCTGGTCAGAGGCTGAACGTCCAGCCTCCTCACATAGTGTACTGTATATACACTCCCTCCTTCCCACCCTCCCTCCCTCCCTCTCTTTCCCCTCAAGACGGACAGCGTCAACCAAGAGGACAAACATGTTTACCACGAGGAGCTCCGAAGGACTGAACTGACGTACTATGGCCACAGTCAAGAAAGGAGAAAAGAGAGGAGGGGAAAAAAAGTGAGCGAGCGGCTTAGGGTGAAGGGGGTGGGGGGGGGGGGGGGGGGGGGGGGCACAGGAAGCACATTTGTATGCATTTCCTCTCATAACAGGAAGAGTCTGGTGGCTTCCCCTTCACAATGGGCCTCGCTTCTGCTTCCCACCTCCTGGGGGGAGGAGGAGGAGGTGGAGGAGAGAGACAGGGACTGAGAGCGGTCATTTAACCAAGCAAATATACACACAATATGTTAAGACTCATTCAAACATCATCACACACATCATACAGATGCCGTATCTTAATAAGAGCCAGGTTCACACAGCAGAAAAATAATCCATCAGCAACAGGAACTGTGAACTGTTATGTGGATTATAATTAATGGCCATTTTTTTGTAGGTGTTGATACATTTTTCGTTAGTGCAAATCAAGTGTGAAATGTTAAATTGGAAATTACAAACTTTAGAAGCCTTTTTAAAGCTTGAATACACTACAATACTGCTTTCACATAGGATTCACTGTAAACAATTCCTGCAACAGGATGATCAAATTAAGACAWKGCATATTTACACACCCAACATAAGTGCATACACACACGCATACAAGTCAACACTCAATACCATTGCCCGCCACACACAAACACTTGTCCTATTGTCAGAAGGCTCCCCACACTAAAGGAATAAGGACAGGAGTCCAAGACTTGGGCCTGAACTCTCCTCAGAGCCAAACAGGCTGCTGGAGATGAATGATGACAACAGGAGCTTTGTTTGAGCTCACATCTCTAATATATGCTTACTCCACTCCCCACCACCACCCAGCACCCACCCACTCCTAATAGCCTGTCCTAGACTTTCAGAGTACATAAAAAACTAACTCTTGTACAAGAGATTACATTGAAATTCAAGTTAATCAATTAAAATCTATCAACTAGTAATGTCTGAGAAAGAATCCTGCATTACAATATGAAAAATGGTTAATGCAGTGATTTCATTGGATTTTCTTTTCCTGGAGGTAGTGATTTCTGAGAAAAGCACTCCTGCCCGAGTATGGCCGTGCTCTGTGTGTTCCTGTTTAGACTGTAAAACCACAAGTGGAAAGTGATATATCCAGTGCATGCTGCAAAAATGTGTGTGTTAACTTTGCGAGAGCCGAGTCAGTGGAGAGATTGACCAAAATAGCTTTTTATTTTCATTCATTTGTGAGGATGAAAATGTCTTGTTGCACAGAGCTCCAGTTGAAAGATAAAGAAGGAAAAAGAGACACCAAAAATTATAAGAGGACAAAGAGGAGAGTAGCAGTACAAGAGAGGAAGAAAAGAGGACAAAGAGGAGAGTAGCAGTACAAGAGAAGAGGAAAAGAGGACACAGAGGAGAGTAGCAGTACAAGAGAAGAAGAAAAGAGGACACAGAGGAGAGTAGCAGTACAAGAGAAGAAGAGAAGAGCGGTTAAAGAAGAATGAGAAGACAAAGAGGGATAAACGTGGAGGAAAGGTAGGTTTTTTGCAAAGGCTCTCTAGGTGAGGTCTCTCAGCGGTTGAGCAGACGACACAGAGGAGCTTGGCCTCACAGAGGTAACGATTCCAAGGCATGAGAAAAGGTGGGAAACGGGGAAGAGAGGAGAGTGCAGGTGAGAGCAGTTACCCTGAGGGCCTCATTATTCTTCTTGCCGTTAATTTCCCTCACAAGCTTTCTCACCCCACCGCTGTTGATGGAGACACGCCGGAATTGTTGTAAGTGAAAGAACATGTTTCTTCCATTCTGCGGTGGTGTGGATTGTTTCTTGATAGAAAGAAATAAGTTCTCACGTGCTGAAGATAAAACATAGTTGTTGTGTTTTTGAGTCCGACTGGGAGGAAGATGGGAGGGGGCTACGTTTCTACTTCCTGTGACTGAGACCTTCATCCACGGTTTAACCTCTGACACCTCCACAAGGGCTCTTCCCCTTTCAACCCACCACCCCACTGTCATCACACACACACACACACACACACACACACACACACACACCACACAACACACACACACACACACACACACACACACAACACACACACACACACACACACACACACACCACACACACACACACACCAACACACACACACACACACACACACGGCTGAACTGGCTGGACAGACGTGTCAATCTGCATTACCCTCAATTAGCCCCAATTAGCTGGACTCCATGATGGCCGACCCTGGATGTTAACGACAAGACGAGAGATAGAAGTGTTTAACTCAGTCTAATTAAATATATATGTGTGTTAAATAGAAATCTATGTGTGTGTCTAAGTATGTGTCTGAGTGTATAATATGTTTGAGCATGTATGTCTGCAATAGATATCTGTGTGTGTGTGTGTGTGTGTATGTCTGTGTAAGTGTGTGTGTGTTTGTGTGAGTGTGTGTGTCTGCTCTCTGTCTACGGCCTGTGCATTTATGGCACAGGGGGCCCTTTCATGTACCCAGGGCTGGGAAAGGGTCTGAGTGGTGGGGGGCCGGGAGCCAGGGCTCACACACTGCTGCCCTCTGTCCGGAGCTCTGGGCAGACAGTCAATGCCAGGGAGGCCTGACCATGGTGCCCATGCTCTGGGGAAGTGTTTCAGGGTCCTGGGGTGGCAGGCCAAAGTGGCCGCACAGAGAGACGGAGGCCCCGTGCCCACGATGATGGCACCTTGGTGGGCAGCGGAGCCCGTGGGTGGCAGGGTGGCTGCAGAGAGCTTTAACAGAACATTGCCACTCAACAGAGGGCAGGGAGAACAGGGAAGTGGACATCAATAGGGATGAGAAGTTAAAGGCTTTCGTAATATCTACATAGGGCTGACATAGCAAATATATGAAGTATGACATAAGAGGTCAAACGTCGACAGCCACACCACCCTGATCGGCAATCTACTAATTCAAGTGTAATTTGATCTATTCCTTCATGTGTATGGATTGATTGTATATCAGAGAACTGTAAGTAGATTTTAAGTCTTGAGTTTGGTTCAGGGCAGGCTGGAAGCTTGTGAAACATGTGGAGGCTAAAGGTAACCCCTCTGATGTTTATTTGGCTGTTTGGCTGTTGAGGAGGTTTCCTCAAAGGAGAAGTGAAAATATGCAAAGCTCAGGCTGCCATTTAGACAAAATAAAAACAAAAAATCTTCTTTGTTTCTGTGTGCCAAAGGTCTCCTTCTTCCGTGTGATGGTCTCCTTTGTGTACACCAGTGGAGGCTGCATGGAAACCATGTGTTTGATGTATTTGATACCATTCCTCCTAATCCGTTCCAGCCATTACCACGAGCCCATTCTCCCCAATTAAGGTGCCACCAACCTCCTTCGTGCACGTCTTGCTTGGCTCAGACATGAGAACTGATGTCATTTTACCTCCATTGCCATGTACAACAAAAAGCAAAAAGTAAAAGAGTTAATTCAAAAGATGTTTAAGAAGTTTAATTAAGAATCTTGTATCAGTACGAATTCAAAACAACGTGTAAAAAGGCAAGGAATATTGCTGGTGTAAAATTGATTACAAGAGATCTCAGGTATAAACTGTTAAAATCACTTGCTCCCTTTCTCTTCCCCCTCCTCTCCTCTCTCTCCCTCCTCTCCTCTCTCTCCCTCCCTCTTCTCTCTCTCTCTCCTTCCCTCTCCCTCCCTCCCCCCTCCTCTCCTCTCTCTCCTCCTCCTCCCTCGCCTCTCTCACTCCTTCCTCTCTCCCCCTCCTTTCTCTCTCTACCTACTCTCCCAACCTCCCTCCTTCCCTCTCTCTCTGTAAACGAACCCCGGATATCTGTGGTATTGATTCCCCTCAGGTGTCCTTCCTGTCTCCCTCTCTTCCCTCCTCATCCTCGGGAGCCGGAGTGCCTGGTGCGACCGGTGAGCCCGGTCTGCGGTGTGACGGGTAGGGAGGGAGAGGAGGCTGAGATAAAAGCAGACTGGAGGTGTGGGTGCTGGTGCAATGTGGTAGGCTTCCCCTCTGAATCTCCCTGACCTCTCCCACACTCCCTCCCTTACTTTTTACTTCAATACCCTGACCTCAAAAACCTGATGTCTGGGAACAACTGTAGAGCTACCAGAGAGTCAAGTAGGACATAACGGACTTCATGACAGCTCCACTCCCCTCCTCCTCTTCACTTATTTCTTCTGTCTACTTCTCACCAAGGAGTGCTCAGACCACCCAGCTGCAACAGCCACTTCAATGGAGTCCAATCGATTTCTAGCACCTTTTTATGTCAAGTCACAACAGCAGGGTGAAGAGAGCCCAATGACAGTGTTTATGTTGAGATGTCATACTGTCAGAGGCTAGAAGGGACAGTGAAGTA
This sequence comes from Salvelinus sp. IW2-2015, assembly GCF_002910315.2. Taxonomy (NCBI): domain Eukaryota; kingdom Metazoa; phylum Chordata; class Actinopteri; order Salmoniformes; family Salmonidae; genus Salvelinus; species Salvelinus sp. IW2-2015. The sequence goes on from NC_036855.1 coordinate 8,546,673, forward strand.
CTCTGCTAGATGTCAGGCAATACAGAATAAAGACATGACAAGTAGAAGGATCTAAGAGAGTCTGAACCACTCTAGTGTGATAGATGTAATAACCATTAAATGTCATGACAGTATGCTGGGATAATGGTTCACAGATTGGTGGGGACTGAGGAGGAAGGGAGTGTGTGTGACCTGTGATTGGAGGGGGGCTTATTAGCAGGGTATGGATCCAATTGGCCTGACAGGGAGCTGACAGAGTGGTGGTGGTCACTGGTGCCACAGGAAGTAATGGATTGTGGGCCTGCAGGGCAGAGAGAGAGACAGGTCTGTCTCCATCAATTTCCTGGTTTGTGTGGCTGATGTTTGTTGTAATTTATCATTGAAGACATGGCCACAAATAAAGCAAGCTGGTTGAACGTGATATTTATGGTAAATCCGTTGCCTATACAAGGGTTCATCAAATAAATGTGCCTCTTCTTTTGAAATATAAACATTGATTWAAAAAATTGTATAGGGATTGTATAGGGATTTTCTACTTACTTATGCTGGCTACGTGTTTTCAATACATTTGAGCATGAGCCTTGTTTTAAAAGTACATTGAGAGGAAAGATACAGAAGGCCCAACCAGCCCTGAGACAGATGGAGCATGTTGGCCTCAGCGCTCTCTCAGCGCTCTCTTAGCTCCACCCATCCCAGGGCGCTCTCTGCGGTGTGTGGTGCGTGCATGAAACCTCCATCTCTGTTTGGTTGTTTGTTTGTGTTTTCTCCCTCCCTTCCACCTCCCTTCTCCACCCCCCTGCATAGTAATATTCCACTGCCATGAGCTAAAGTGGGTGGCATGGTGTGAGAGGGTGTGATAGGGTGTGATAGGGTGCCACCAGTGTATGTTACATTTAAGAAAAACAAGACATACTACTACCTCCATGTAAACCTCCAGGGTACCCAAAACAATCACCCTCYTATCCCACCTACACCCTCCTGCCACCACCACGACACCGTCACATCCAGACGCCCTGAAGACTTAAGTCAGCACACCTACCGTGCTCTCTCCCAGGCCCACAGTAAGGTATTTCCACCCCCCATCATCCATCCTCCCCTCTCCATGGTGCTTACCTGTCTGTTGCGTTCATCCATAATCCGCGTGATCTGAATCTTTTTCCTCCCCATTGTCCCCGTCTTCTTCTTCTCTCCTCTCCCTAAAGAACTTTATGCTTTCTTCTGCCTCTCCTCAAAACGCTTTCTCTTCTCTCTCTTCTCTCTCTTCTCTTGACTTGCTCCGATCAATTCAAAGATTCCAGCATCCGTACCTGCATTAGAGAAAGAAAAAGAGCGAGAGAGACAGAAGGATAGAGGATAAGCATTAAGTGACATGAAATATGGCACACAAAAAATGAGGGGGTGGGGGGGTATGGGTGGGAGAAAAGTCACATCATCGTTGCCACAAGGGAGGGGGAAGAAATACAACTAATCTGTCAACATGTTGTGAAAGGAGAGCTGTGTTTTTTACTGTCGATATCATGCAAATCAGGTTTGTCGCGTTACCGTGCCAACTATGAGCAGAGACAGCGCTGTCAGGATCTCGTCTCATTCACAGAGAGTTTGACAGTTTTGGAAGTGCCGCTAACTTAAATGCTCTAATCACCCACAGTGTAACGTTACCTCCACTAAGAAATACACTTTCTTTCTCCTGAAAAACAGCAGTTTGTTTACAGAACGACGGCAAGGTAAGACTGATCTAGTCTACCTCCAACACAGTTCTAAAATGGCCGACATGGAGACTGGCTTGGATGCAGATGTGAAACCTAGCCTTGCCTTGTTCAGAAACACTATAGATTTGACCTTTAAAATTACGACAATAGAGCTGATTCCCGTCAAAATCGGTCTTGAATATTTAAACCAGGACTTAAACCAGCTGGACACAATGTGTGTGTGTGTGTGTGTGTGTGTGTGTGTGATGTTGTGGTGTGTGTGTCGGTCGTCTGTGCTGTGTGTCGGATGTGTGTGTCTGTCTGTCGGTTTGTCTGTCTGTTGTCTGTCTGTCTGTCTGTCTGTGCTGTCTGTCTGTCTGTCTGTCTGTCTGTTCTTGTTCTGTCTGTCGTTCTGTCTGTCTGTCGTGCTGTCTGTCTCTGTCTGCTTCTGTTTGTCTGTTCTGTCTGTCTGTCTGTCTTGTCTGTCTGTTCTGTCTGTCTGTCTGTCTGTTGTCTATTGTGGTTGATGTGTGTGGCACTGTGTGGTGTGGGCTGAGCTGGACGATAGTGTGTGTGAGTGAATAGTGATCCAAGGTGTGTGTGCATGTGTTGTGTGTGAGCTTGAGTAAGCAGATCTCTTGGTACTTACTCTCCAGAGTGCTAAAGTAGGCCAACCCAATCTATCTCAGGAGGAGCAGAAAACTTGTTGTGTTTTTTTCTGACAGTAGAGGTGATAACGTCTCGTTATGCAAATGAGCATTCCCATTATTTAAGCTCAGTGCAATGCAGGGAGCTGTCAGCGCCGTGCATTAAAAACCATCTAGCTGCTTTTTTTCTCCCACTTCCCATTCCTCTCTTTTCTCTCTTTCTGAACCAGATTTCCGGCACCTGAGCGCGAGCCGCGATACATTGATGTGGAAATACACTCGCTTCACCAAAGACATGTAAGTCTCTCTCTCCTCACACACGCACACACACACACACACACATCACACACACACACACACAACACCACACAACACAACACAGCAACCACAACACACACACACCACAGCACACACACACACACACAACACAACACAACACACACACGACACGCCACACACACAACACACACACACACACACCACACACACACACACACACACAACACAACACACACCACACAACACACACACTCTCGCTCCCCCCATCTTTCCTTTCTTGTTTCATCTTCCTCTAACCTGAATCTATGTGTTTATTGAGTGACATGATGCAGGAGAAAGCACCCAACCCCATGGTGAACAACTACATACTGCTTACATTCGACCCCTACGCTCTTGAGTGGAAGGCATTGGTAATTAGATGTGCCTGGTAGACACAGGTCTTGTCAGTTATACACCCATTGATCTTGCTTTAGGAATACAAGTGAGAATTATTCTCAGTATTGGAGAGCCAGGTTCAAAACACCTGTACTCCTGCATGCCATAGTTGGCTCCTTATATTTCAGTCTCTCCTGGAGAATGGAGCCAAGTGTAATCAAGCAATTAGGTGTACCTGAGCTCTCCGAATTGTCTCCAGGTTGACAATACGCAGGTTCACATATTGAGTCCAAGAACGGCGTGGATCTATTTAACACTTTGTTTATAATCAAGCTTGTAAAAGTCCAATGTGGTTACTATCTAATTGAGGCTTTACTCACTACTGGTGCAGTCCACGAGGAGGAAGATGCACTGAGCTACTTAATGCAGCTGGTGGCACACCAGATACTGACTGTTACATTTTGATTTTGACCCCCCTTTGTTCAGGGACACATAATTAAATTTCTGTTAGTCACATGTCTGTGGAAATTGTCATTTATGTCTCAGTTGTTGAATCTTGTTATGTTCATACAAATATTTACACATGTTAAGTTTGTTGAAAATAAATGCAGTTGACAGTGAGAGGACGTTTCTTTTTTTGCTGTTTATAAATATATATAATCTCCTGATTACGATGCACATTGACCATTAGCATGTCAACATCTCTTCTTCACCCTTGTGACAAAACCATACTCATGTGATGATTGTTTGCAGTTCCACTGACTGTATAATCAACCATGGGCAACAACAGTACTAACGAGACTAACATCTAAAATGACACATTGGTTTAGTATTTAATGATACTCTTGTTAATTTTCTATGGTTACACAGCATAAATCATTAAAAACAGTAAAGTGCTGTCAGAAAGATGAAAGAGTGTCTTCAGACAGACTAACACTCCAGCCTATCAGTGGTACTCAACAGTCCACAGACACAACAAGAACAACAACATATCAATCCCCCGGGCAGGCCAGCATACCTCAATCAGACCCTGACAGTCGAGGCGCACCACGCAGCTCTACTCTGTCTCCTGACCGCTAACGCAATGCCTCTCTCCATTGGTGACTCCTGCCTCCTGACTCCTCCCCCCTGAGCCTCTCAATGTTAACACCCTCTGGAGCATCACCTCAGTCCTTATGTAACAGTAACACTAAGACTAAGCCCATGTCCTGAACATTTAATCCCAGCTTTGGCTCCGGCAACCAATGCTGCCTGAGGAGAGGTGCTGCTTAGCCCGGCGCCGGTGATCCCCCTCCCTCCCCTTCAACACCACTCCCTCCTTCTGTCTCCTCCCTCAAACACGAGAGCCTCCACCCAGCTCGTCAACTCTCCCTCCTCCGCCTACCCCACACACCCGCTCCCACCCCACTGCCCACGGCATCCCTCCTGCCTTCCCCAGGTCTGGTCAGGGAGGGTTGGCTGGTGACAGTAAGCACCCCCAAAAGATTACCACAGAACAGCACAATCCAATTTACCCCTTTGACAGTGTCCCGCCAGGAGACATGCCGCGGCCCGCCTGATGGGGAGAACGAAAGAGAGAGAGAGAGGGAGAGAGGAGAGAGAGGAGAGACAGGGAGCGAGAGAGAGAGAGAGACAGAGAGAGACAGAGACAGAGAGCGCAATCCAATATAATGAGACAGAACTATGTCTACAGTGCATTCAGAAAGTATTCAGACCCCTTCCCTTTTTCCACATTTTGTCACGTTACAGCCTTATTCTTAAATGATTAAATAAAAAATGTTGATCGTCAATCTACACACAATACCCCATAATGTACATAATAATTCAGATTCTTTGCTATGAGACTCGAAATTGGGCTCAGGTGTATCCTGTTTCCATTGATCATCYTTGAGATGTTTCTACAACTTGATTGGAGTCCACCTGTGATAAATTCAATTGATTGGACATGATTTGGAAAGGCACACACCTTTCTATATAAGGTCCCACAGTTGACAGTGCATGTCAGTCAAAAATCAGGCCATGAGGTCAAAGGAATTGTCCGTAGAGCTCCGAGACAGGATTGTGTCAAGGCACCCACATCTGGGGAAGGGTAAAAAAAACATGTACGCAGCATTGAAGGTCCCCAAGAACACAGTGGCTGCCATCATTCTTAAATGGAAGAAGTTTGAAACCACCAAGACTCTTCCTAGGGCTGGCCAAACTGAGTAATCGGCGGTGAAGGGCCTTGGTCAGGGAGGTGACCAAGAACCCAATGGTTCTCAAGGAGCTCCAGAGTTCCTCTGTGGAGATGGAAGAACCTTCCAGAAGGACAACCATCTCTGCAGCACTCCAACGATCAGGCCTTTATGGTGGAGTGGCCAGACGGAAGCCACTCCTCAGTAAAAGGCACATGACAGCCTGCTTGGAGTTTGCCAAAAGGCACCTAAAGGACTCTCAGACCATGAGAAACCAGATTCTCTGGTCTGATGAAACCAAGATTGAACTCTTTGGCCTGAATGCTAAGCGTTACGTCTGGAGGAAACCTGTCACCATCCCTACGGTGAAGCATGGTTATGGCAGCATCATGCTGTGGGGATGGTTTTCAGCGTCAGGGACTGGGAGACTAGTCAGGATTGGGGGAAAGATGAACGGAGTAAAGTACAGAGAGATCCTTGATGAAAACCTGCTCCAAAGCACTCAGGACCTCAGACTGGTGCAACGGTTCACCTTCTAACAGGACAACGACCCTAAGCACATAGCCAAGACAACGCAGGAGTGGCTTCGGGACAAGTCTCTGAATGTCCTTGAGTGGCCCAGCCAGAGCCCAGACTTGAACCCAATCGAACATCTCTGGAGAGACCTGAAAATATCTGTGCAGTGATGCTCCCCATCCATCCTGACAGAGCTTAAGAGGATCTGCAGAGAAGAATGGGAGAAACTCCACAAATACAGGTTTGCCAAGTTTGTAGCATCATACCCAAGAAGACAAGGCTGTAATGACTGCCAAAGGTGCTTCAACAAAGTACTGAATCCTTACTGTATGTAAATGTAATATTTCCGTTTTTTATATTTCTTTATTGAAAAATTTCTAAAAACCTGTTTTTGCTTTGTCATTATGGGGTATTGTGTGTAGATTGAGGAGGGGGGGAATGATGTAATCCATCTGTATGTTGACCACTTATGCACTCAGGAAGGACTCCACAGAAGAATGAGACTGACACTTCACCTTTTAGGTGCAGCGAAGGTGAAAGTGTAGGTTTAGTTTTAGGTGAATGTTGCGATTTTTCAGCCACTCCTGAACCTGTGGGAGAGAGAAGACTAACAATCTTTCTATGCCACATTAAGCCAATTCACTAATCTATAACCAAAGAGTATGGGGAGAGGGCAGAGCAGAGGAAATGTAGGGATTGGGAAGGAGAGAGAAGGATTTTGTTTCTCTCTCTCTCTCCATTACAAAGTGAAACGGCTGGGGGAAGGCCAGTGGGGGTCACTGCTAAGGTCGTAGTGCACGTTAGGAAAGACATGATGGGCTGAGGGAGCGAGAGATAAGGATTGAGAATGGTGGCCATACCTATAGAGAATAGTCTGCCTCTAGCAGAACCTAGAGAGAGCTGACAGAGGGAGAAAGAGAGGGTAGAGAGAGAACAAGAGGTGGACAGAGAGGGGAGAGAGAGAACAAGAGGTGGAAAGAGAGGGGAGAGAGAGAACAAGAGGTGGACAGAGAGGGGAGAGAGAGAACAAGAGGTGGAAAGAGAGGGGAGAGAGAGAACAAGAGGTGGAAAGAGAGGGAGAGAGAGAACAAAGAGGTGGAAAGAGAGGGGAGAGAGAGAAACAAGAGGTGGACAGAGAGGGGAGAGAGAGACAAGAGGTGGAAGAGAGGGGAGAGAGAGAAACAAGAGGTGGAAAGAGAGGGAGAGAGAAGACAAGGGGTGGAAAGAGATGGGAGAAAGAGAAAAGAGGTGGAAAGAGAGGGGAGAGAGAGAACAAGGGTGGAAAGAGAGGGAGAGAGAGACAAGAGGTGGAAAGAGAGGGGAGAGAGAGAACAAGAGGTGGAAAGAGAGAGGGGAAGAGAGAACACGAGGTGGAAAGAGAGGCGATGAGAGAGAGAACAAGAGGTGGAAGAGACGAGGGGGAGAAGAGAAAAAGAGGTGGAAAGAGAAGGGGAGAGAGAGATTCAAGAGATGGAAAAGAGAGGGGAGAGAGAACAAGAGGTGGAAAAGTGAAAGAGAGGGGTAGAGAGAGAACAAGAGGTGGAAAGAGAGGGAGAGAGAGAGAAAAGGAGAGGTGGAAAGAGAGGCAGAGAGAGAACAAGAGGTGGAAAGAGAGGGAGAGAGAGAACAAGAGGTGAAAGAGAGGGGAGAGAGAGAACAAGAGGTGGAAGAGAGGGGAGAGGAGAGAAAAGGATGGAAGAGAGGGGAGAGAGAGAACAAGAGGTGGAAAGAGAGGGGAAGAGAGAGAAAAAGAGGTGGAAAGAGAGGGGAGAGAGAGAACAAGAGGTGGAAAGAGAGGGGAGAGGAGAACAAGAGGTGGAAAGAGGGATCTTTTGAAACAGTACAGGCCCTCTCAGGGGGAGGGGAAGAGCTCTACCAACCGCCCTCCCATCTGTTGGGCAGACGGAGGGAGAGAGGGGAGGGAGGGGCGAGAGGGAGGGAGATTCAGTACACTCTCTCTCTCTTTCAGAAGTGGAGCTGGAAGGGTGATGGGAACTTGTACAGAGTTATCGCAATCTCCTCACTTCCAAGTCACCAAAAACGAATAGACAGCACGTGTGCGCAGCGTTTCTTCCCATCCTAATAGACATATTACGTATATATATATATATATATATATATATATATATATATATATATAATATATATACTATATATATATAAATATTATAATATATATATAATATATATTTATATATCTAAGGGTGTGCTTGTTAATATGGCTTTTGTCATTTGAAAAACACAGAGGACTGCACCCGAGAGAATCAAAGAGAGGAGAGAGAAAAGAGGAACATTATCTAGTCCTTAGTTCTAATTCCTCTCTTGAAAGCAGCTGCATGGTGCAAATCAAAGCTTTGAGAGAGAGAGATAGAGAGAGAAAGAGAGGGAAGAAAGATAGAGAAGACGAGAGAGAGAGAGAGAAAGAGAGGGAAAAAGATAGAGACAGAGAGAGGAAGAAAGATAGAGACAGAGAGAGAGAGAGAGATGAGAGAGAGAGAGAGAGAGAGAGAGAGAGAGAGATAGAGAGAGGGAAGAAAGATAGAGACAGAGAGAGAGAGAGATGAAGAGAAAATGTACTGAATGATGAGGGGCAGCACAGCTTCTGAAAACCAGTTCCTCATATGAAGAACACACATACACCAACACTCTGCTGACATTTTATGTTTCAACTAAATTCTAAGTAGGCCTACGTTGTTGAGAATTGAGAAACCATTTATAATGACAGGATTGATGGTGTTTTTCCTAGAACCCCACCTCCCCATAGCACATCTGCAACACATTTAGTAATAGCATGTCTTGAAAAAACGCAGTATCCTTATCCTCATAGGAAATGCGGTTGCGAGGATTTGAAATAACATATACACACTGCAGTAAGTAAACCTTTTAGGAGGTGTATGCTACATTAAATAAACCCTCTCTCTTTTAAATAAGCTACCATTTCCTTGAAGAGGAGGCAATAACGTATTTAATACAGTTTCCGAACAATCTGAGTATGAACACACGGACGCATACACACACACTGTACAAACGCACACGCACACACACGCCACAAACCACACACACACAACACACACTTTCTAGGTTCAGTTTCGCTGCTGAGCATCCCTATAGCTCCCCCATATCAACTCCTATAATCCTAAAAAAAACATGATATTCTTTAAATGCAGAGCTGGTGTTTAGAGTTGGTTGTTTGTGGAGGTGAAGCTGTTTATCTGTGTGTTGCCTGGGTGTGATTGTGGAGGGTGAGGGAGAGGGGAGCCAGTGGCCAGGAGACTGTATGCCTCCATTTCATTGTGTCTCTAAATGTCATTACAGGCAATGACTACTCTGTGTGGCACGTCAGGCTCTCCGTCTGTCAGGCTCAGATAGACACGGTGACAAATCTCTATCACTCCCTCCCCTCTTCCTCCCTCCCTCCCTCCCCACGTCTTCGAGTAACACACAGAAGAGAATGACCTAAACCTGGGGCATCGCCTACATGTAGGTGGGCCTCTATGCTGTGGTGAATCATGCCAAATATTAGGGCTAATTTAAAGCTTTAGCAGCTAAAGAGATTAGCAGAATGTACATCTGGGATTAGGCTTGATAGCAGTGTATCATGGTGTAATGTGTTCAAGCGTCAAGGCTGTGGCAAGTGTCTGTGTTGTGTGTGTGTGTGGTGTTGGGTGGGTGTGTTGTGTGTGTGTGTGTTGTGTGTGTGTGTGTGTTGTGTGTGTGTGTGTGTGTGTGTGTGTGTGTGTGTGTGTGTGTTGTGTGTGTGTGTGTTTGTGTGTGTGTGTGTGTGTGTGGTGTGGTGAAGATTTTGAGAGAGTGATGTGTGTGTGTGTGTGTGCATGCCTCTTTCTATTAACTCACGTTACCAGTGTATCATTAGCAAGAAGAGATATTTTTTACAGCTCTGCCGTTCATGAGAAGAGAGAACTGTCTGTTGTTGAAGAGAAGGGAGCTAGTTGCCTCTTCATTTATACCTGTCTGTTGTTGAAGAGAGAAGGGAGCTAGATGCCTCTTCATTTATACACTGTCTGTTGTTGAAGAGAGAAGGGACCTATGCCTCTTCATTTATACACTGTCTGTTGTTGAAGAAGAGAAGGGAGCTAGATCCCTCTTCATTTATACACTGTCTGTTGTTGAAGAGAGAAGGAGGCTAGTTGCCTTTCAGTTTTACACTGTCTGTTGTTGAAGAGAGAAGGGACCTATTTGCCTTTCATTTATACACTGTCTGTTGTTGAAGAGAGAAGGGACCTATTTGCCTCTTCATTTATACACTGTCTGTTGTTGAAGAGAGAAGGGACCTATTTGCTCTTCATTTATACACTGTCTGTTGTTGAAGAGAGAAGGACTATTTGCCTCTTCAGTTTTAACACTGTCTGTGTTGAAGAGAGAAGGGAGCTAGTTTGCCTCTTCATTTATACACTGTCTGTGTTGAAGAGAGAAGGGAGCTAGTTGCCTCTTCATTTATACACTGTCTGTTGTTGAAGAGGAAGGGAGCTAGTGCCTCTTCATTTATACACTGTCTGTTGTTGAAGAGAGAAGGGAGCTAGATTGCCTCTTCATTTATACACTGTCTGTTGTTGAAGAGGACTGTTCTGTTGTTGAAGAGGAAGGGAGCTAGTGCCTCTTCATTTATACACTGTCTGTTGTTGAAGAGAGAACTGTCTGTGTGAAGAGAGAAGGGAGCTAGTTGCCTCTTCAGTTTTAACACTGTCTGTTGTTGAAGAGAGAAGGGACCTATTTGCCTCTTCATTTATACACTGTCTGTTGTTGAAGAGAGAAGGGAGCTATTTGCCTCTTCACTTTATACACTGTCTGTTGTTGAAGAGAGAAGGGACCTATTTGCCTCTTCATTTATACACTGTCTGTTGTTGAAGAGAGAAGGGAGCTAGTTGCCTCTTCAGTTTTACACTGTCTGTGTTGAAGAGAGAAGGGAGCTATTTGCCTCTTCATTTATACACTGTTCCTACTGTTGAAGAGAGAAGGGAGCTAGTTGCCTCTTCATTTATACACTGTCTGTTGTTGAAGAGAGAAGGGAGCTAGTTGCCTCTTCATTTATACACTGTCTGTTGTTGAAGAGAGAAGGGACCTATTTGCCTCTTCATTTATACACTGTCTGTTGTTGAAGAGAGAAGGGAGCTAGTTGCCTCTTCATTTTACACTGTCTGTTGTTGAAGAGAGAAGGACCTATTTGCCCTCTTCATTTATACACTGTCTGTTGTTGAAGAGAGAAGGGAGCTAGTTGCCTCTTCATTTTACACTGTCTGTTGTTTGAAGAGAGAAGGGACCTATTTGCCTCTTCATTTATACACTGTCTGTTGTTGAAGAGAGAAGGGAGCTAGTTGCCTCTTCAGTTTTACACTGTCTGTTGTTGAAGAGAGAAGGGAGCTAGTTGCCTCTTCATTTATACACTGTCTGTTGTTGAAGAGAGAAGGGAGCTATTTGCCTCTTCATTTATACCACTGTCTGTTGTTGAAGAGAGAAGGGAGCTAGTTGCCTCTTCAGTTTTACAACTGTCTGTTGTTGAAGAGAGAAGGGACCTATTTGCCTCTTCATTTATACACTGTCTGTTGTTGAAGAGAGAAGGGAGCTAGTTGCCTCTTCATTTATACACTGTCTGTTGTTGAAGAGAGAAGGGACCTATTTGCCTCTTCATTTATTACACTGTCTGTGTTGAAGAGAGAAGGGAGCTAGTTGCCTCTTCAGGT
>NC_036855.1:8558054-8562308 GCF_002910315.2 Salvelinus sp. IW2-2015
AGAGAGAAGGGAGCTAGTTGCCTCTTCATTTATACACTGTCTGTTGTTGAAGAGAGAAGGGAGCTAGATGCCTCTTCATTTATACACTGTCTGTTGTTGAAGAGAGAAGGGGAGCTAGATGCCTCTTCATTTATACACTGTCTGTTGTTGAAAGAGAGAATGTCTGTTGTTGAAGAGAGAAGGGAGCTAGATTGCCTCTTCATTTATACACTGTCTGTTGTGAAGAGAGAACTGTCTGTTTGTGAAGAGAGAAGGGAGCTAGTTGCCTCTTCATTTTTACAACTGTCTGTTGTTGAAGAGAGAAGGGACCTATTTGCCTTTCATTTATACACTGTCTGTTGTTGAAGAGAGAAGGGAGCTATTTGCCTCTTCATTTATACACTGTCTGTTGTTGAGAGAGAAGGGACCTATTTGCCTCTTCATTTATACACTGTCTGTTGTTGAAGAGAGAGGGAGCTAGTTGCCTCTTCAGTTTTAACACTGTCTGTGTTGAAAGAGAAGGGAGCTATTTGCCTCTTCATTTATACACTGTCTTGTTGAAGAGAGAAGGGAGCTAGTTGCCTCTTCATTTATACACTGTCTGTTGTTGAAGAGAGAAGGGAGCTAGTTGCCTCTTCAATTTATACACTGTCTGTTGTTGAAGAGAGAAGGGACCTATTTGCCTCTTCATTTATACACTGTCTGTTTTGTTGAAGAGAGAAGGGAGCTAGTTGCCTCTTCAGTTTTACCTGTCTGTTGTTGAAGAGAGAAGGGACCTATTTGCCTCTCATTTATACACTGTCTGTTGTTGAGAGAGAAGGGAGCTAGTTGCCTCTTCAGTTTTACACTGTCTGTTGTTGAAGAGAGAAGGGACCTATTTGCCTCTTCATTTATACACTGTCTGTTGTTGAAGAGAGAAGGGAGCTAGTTGCCTCTTCATTTATACACTGTCTGTTGTTGAAGAGAGAAGGGAGCAGTTGCCTCTTCATTTATACACTGTCTGTTGTTGAAGAGAGAAGGGACGCTATTTGCCTCTTCATTTATACACTGTCTGTTGTTTGAAGAGAGAAGGGAGCTAGTTGCCTCTTCAGTTTTACACTGTCTGTTTGTTGAAGAGAGAAGGGACCTATTTGCCTTTCATTTATACACTGTCTGCTGTTGAAGAGAGAAGGGAGCTAGTTGCCTCTTCATTTATACACTGTCTGTTGTTGAAGAGAGAAAGGGACCTATTTGCCTCTTCATTTATACACTGTCTGTTGTTGAAGAGAGAAGGGAGCTAGTTGCCTCTTTCAGTTTTACACTGTCTGTTGTTGAAGAGAGAAGGGAGCTAGTTGCCTCTTCATTTATACACTGTCTGTTGTTGAAGAGAGAAGGGACCTTTTTGCCTCTTCATTTATACACTGTCTGTTGTTGAGAGAGAAGGGAGCTATTTGCCTCTTCATTTATACATGTCTGTTGTTGAAGAGAGAAGGGAGCTAGTTGCCTCTTATTTTAAACTGTCTGTTGTTGAAGAGAGAAGGAGCTAGTTGCCTCTTCAGTTTTACACTGTCTGTTGTTGAAAGAGAGAAGGGAGCTAGTTGCCTCTTCATTTTACACTGTCTGTTGTTGAAGAGAGAAGGGAGCTATTTGCCTCTTCAGTTTTTACACTGTCTGTTGTTGAAGGAGAAGGGAGCTAGTTGCCTCTTCAGTTTTACACTGTCTGTTGTTGAAGAGAGAAGGGACCTATTTGCCTCTTCATTTATACACTGTCTGTTGTTGAAGAGAGAAGGGAGCTAGTTGCCTCTTCAGTTTTACACTGTCTGTTGTTGAAGAGAGAAGGGAGCTATTTGCCTCTTCATTTTACCTGTCTGTGTTGAAAAGAGAAGGGACTAGTTGCTCTTCATTTTTACACTGTCTGTTGTTGAAAGAGAAGGGAGCTAGTTGCCTCTTCATTTTTACACTGTCTGTTGTTGAAGAGAGAAGGGAGCTAGTTTGCCTCTTCATTTTTTACACTGTCTGTTGTTGAAGAGAGAGAGGGGCTAGTTTTGCCTCTTTCATTTTACACTGTCTGTTGTTGAAAGAGAAGGGAAGCAGTTGCCTCTTCATTTTTACACTGTCTGTTGTGAAAGAGAAGGGAGCTAGTTGCTTCATTTTACACTGTCTGTTGTTGAAGAGAGAAGGGAGCTAGTTGCCTCTTCATTTTTACACTGTCTGTTGTTTGAAAAGAGAAGGGAGACGTTGCCTCTTCATTTTTACACTGTCTGTTGTTGAAGAGAGAAGGGAGCTAGTTGCCTCTTCATTTACACTGTCTGTTGTTGAAGAGAGAAGGGAGCTAGTTGCCTCTTCATTTTTACACTGTCTGTTGTTGAAGAGAGAAGGGAGCTAGTTGCCTCTTCATTTTACACTGTCTGTTGTTGAAAAGAGAAGGGAGGCTAGTTGCCTCTTCATTTACACTGTCTGTTGTTGAAGAGAGAAGGGAGCTAGTTGCCTCTTCATTTTTACACTGTCTGTTGTTGAAAAGAGAAGGGAGCTAGTTGCCTCTTCATTTTACACTGTCTGTTGTTTGAAGAGAGAAGGGAGCTAGTTGCCTCTTCATTTTACACTGTCTGTTGTTGAAGAGAAGAAGGGAGCTAAGTTCGCTCTTCTTTTTACACTGTCTGTTGTTGAAGAGAGAAGGGAGCTAGTTGGCTTCATTTTTACACTGTCTGTTGTTGAAAAGAGAAGGGAGCTATTTGCCTCTTCATTTATACACTGTCTATTGTTGAAAAGAGAAGGGAGCTTGTTGCCTCTTCATTTTTACACTGTTTATTCTATCTGTCTTTGATTGGCTTGACTGGAACAAGAGACCTAGGCTTATTGTTATAGACTAACGTCATATTATACCTCAATTCCACAGCCCTGTATCCACTCCAAACCCACCCCTCATCCCAAACCCTCCACCCCACCCCCCACCCACTGTTAGACCCTCTATCCCCTATTCACCCCCACCGCACCCCAGTCGCCCCCAGGACCTCGTGGACAGAAAGGCAGGAAACACACACGTGGCAAACTCAACGGAAGGATGTGACATCAGCAACCACAGACAATTAAAGGTGTAAAGGTGCTTCCTTCCCTAAACTGTTCCAGAGAGCCCAAAATGGGAACCAAAACTCACTGTGCTTCCCTCTCCCTCTGCCGAGAAACAAGAGAAGAGGAGAGAGAGATGTCCAATTCTTCTGCCCACCTCAACCAGTAGGTTTCTTACCCTTGAGATTACCATTGAGAAGACCAATAGAGGTTCCCTCCATGTCCCGTGTCATGAAACAAGGCCCTTCTAGGCGGCACAAAGCCTTCTGAGAGAAATCACACCAGCTTTTGTCTATCAAAAGGGAAAAAATCACCACAACCGCACTGTCTGCCATCAGATCTGGATTCCGTCATGATGCAACAGGACGCATCGTTGTGATTGTGAAACCTTAACCGAGAGGACAAACCCCTTCTTCTCTAYTGTTTCTCAAAACATGTGTAAAGCCTTCCCTAAATGTTGTTTAGCAAAAAACGGGAGGGGGAAAAATAGCTAACTAAAGGCTTTCTAAGCGATCATGTGAAATGATGGACGAAGTGCATTTCTGTGTGACAGTGTAGGGTGACTAGAGCCCTTTTGAGGTGCAACGCTAGATGAAAGCATTGGAAGAGAGAGGAGTGTTCTTATTCACGCATTACAGGGCATCCTGTCAGCACCTTAACTGCAATGGCTTTCCTCCACACACACTGCAATCAGGTGGAAACTGGTCTAACAGCTCTCAACAGCATCCCTGCCCAGCCCCATGAGTGTAGAATAGAGATAATAGCAGAAGCCTTCAAAGTGCTTTAAGTGGAAGAAAAAACTGATACGAGGAAGTTGGTATCTGATGTGTCAGCTGTGGGGGACAATAATTTATATTTTTCAGTCAGAGATTATTGCAATTTGTATTATTTGATTAATTAACATGCGAGAAGACAACGTCATATTCAAGTAATTTTATTTAAAAAAAACAAAGGCCTGGTTATTGACTTAAAATCTACATGATGTACAGTATATGGCGAAACCTCACCCAATCAACAAACCTCTGCTACACATTTTCAACAAGCATGTTGTTGCCATGGCTTTCTATTCTTGGACCAATGGAAATCCATTCAGCACACAGTGGTCTCCTTTTTCATCTCTGTGTGCTTTGAGAGAAAAGTAAAAACCCTGTAACTCCTCTCTCAGTGGAGAGGCTGTGAGGTAACAGGTAACAGGGCCTTTTAAGTCCAGTGCTGCCTACTACTGTATTC
>NC_036855.1:8562766-8567835 GCF_002910315.2 Salvelinus sp. IW2-2015
TCTACGTTAACACTCTGAGATACCTACGCTCACCGAGAGTTCTGGCACAGAACCCGGAGAACCTGTATCTACGTTAACACCTGAGTACCTATGCTCAACGGGTAGTCTGGCACAGAGCCCGGAGAACCTTTTTCTACGTTAACACTCCTGAAGGACCTACTGCTCACCGGGTAGTCTGGCACAGAACCCGGAGAACCTGTATCTACGTTAAACTCGAGTACCTACTGCTCACCGGGTAGGTCTGGCACAGAACCCGGAGAACCTTTTTCTATCGTTAACACTCTGAGTACCTACTGCTCACCGGTACGTCTGGCACAGAAACCCGGATAAACCTGTATCTACGTTAACACTCTGTGATTCACAATGTCTGTTGATATTATATGAGCTCTCTTTCCAAATCATATCACTGGCCCTGATCCAAACCAAACATAATCAATTAGTGACGGGACTGGATTGGGATTAGTCATCAGGCCACTCAACCATGAAAATCATATCACCTAATTGCATCCATGAAATGTAGTTACAGTCCCCAGTCACGTCGCTGATGCAGCAAAAGGAAAGCAGGCGGGAGCAGGAGCAGGCGACAGGGACGCAGGAGAGCAGGCTAGCAAGGCGCAGGGAGCAGGCGAGCAGGTAGCAGGCGGGACAGGGAGCAGGCGAGCAGGTAGCAGGCGACAGGTAGCAGGCGAGCAGGTAGCAGGCGACAGGGAGCAGGCGAGCAGTAGCAGGCGACAGGAGGCAGGCGGACAGGGAGCAGGCGACAGGGAGCAGGCGACAGGGAGCAGGCGACAGGGGAGCAGGCGACAGGGAGCAGGCGAGCCAGGTAGCAGGCGAGCAGGTAGGCAGGCGCAGGGAGCAGGCGACAGGGGAGCAGGCGACAGGGAGCAGGCGACAGGAGCAGCGAGCAGGTAGCAGGCGAACAGGGACTAGGCGACAGGGAGCATGAGCGACAGGAGCAGGCGACAGGTAGCAGGCGAGCAGGTAGGCAGGCGACAGGGAGCAAGGCGACAGGAGCGAGGCGAGCAGGTAGCAGGCGACACGGAGCAGGCGACAGGGCAGGCGACAGGCGAGCAGGCGACAGGGAGCAGGCGCACAGGTAGAAGGCGAACAGGGAGCAGGCGACAGGGAAGCAGGCGAAGGTAGCAGGCGACCAGGGAGTAGGCGACAGGGAGCAGGCGAGCAGGTAGCAGGCGACTGGGACAGGATCCAGCGTCCGGCAGCTCTCTCGTGGCGCTTGCTGCTTCCATTGGCCCATGCAGCAGCTGCAGTTTACAGCCCTTGCCTGCTTTTCAAAGAGCGTTGACACAATTGTGTCAGTCACCTTTCTCCTTGGGGGAGTCAGCAATGGACTTGTGGAAGATGGTTTCTTCACCTGTCTCATTTTTGCTCTGACGGGGTGGCTATCTGTCCACCATTCCTGCTCTGTATGACACACTATAGGCCCTGTTTTGCGGTTGCCTGAGTGAGATGTTTGCCAGACAGCTGGGACTATTTCCTCTCTCTCTCCCTGCCTCCGCTCCTCCTGCTCCTTTCCTCTTTCCATGCTCCTTCTCTCCCCCTCCTCTCCTCTCCTCTCTCTTCATCTCCCGATGCTCCTCCTTTCCCACCGTCCTCCTCTCCCCCTGCTCCTCCTCTCCTCTCCTCCTCCTCTCTACCTGCTCCTCCTCCTCTCCCCTGCTCCTCATCTCGTCTCTCCCCTGCTCCCTCTCCTCTCCTCCTCCCTCTCCACCTGCTCTCTCTCTCTCTTCCTCTCCTCTTCTCTACCTGCTCTCCTCTCCTCTCCTCCTCATTCTCTACCTGCTCCTCCCTTCCTCTCCTCCTCTTCTCTACCTGCCTCCTCCTCCTCTCGCCCCTGCTCCTCTCCTCTCCCCTGCTCCTCCTCCTCTCCCCCTGCTCCTCCTCTCCTCTCCTCCTCCTCTCTACCTGCTCCTCCTCCTCTCCCCCTGCTCCTCCTCCTCTCCCCCTGCTCCTCCTCTCCCCCTGCTCCTCCACTCCCCTGCTCCCCCTCTCCCTTCTCAAAACACTACTCGGTGAGCAGTAGGTACTCAGAGTGTTAACGTAGATACAGGTTCTCCGGGTTCTGTGCCAGACTACTTGGTGAGCAGTAGGTACTCAGAGGGAAGTAAAGAGCAGAACAGTTACTCTGACACACCAATGTCCTTGTGCCCCGGTGGAGAAAACCAGCAGTAGAGGGAACCATCATTTGGAAAGGCTCAAATTAATCCATGGCATGAGTAAAGAGGGCTATAGACAGAGTAAAATAATCCTTGCCAGATTGTGAACATGAAACTGGATGGAATAGCTCCAGGTGGGGGAAGATGGACGTCAGGAGGATGGTGGTAGTGCCATGGTTAGGTAAATGGAGGAAGATGGACGTCAGGAGGATGGTGGTAGTGCCATGGTTAGGTAAATGGAAGCGGTTTACGATGTGGTGGAGAAAGCTGTTCAGTGCTGAATCTCATTATTTTAGTTTCAACTGATCACCTCAGCTTCTCTCTCTTCCTCTCTTGCTCTCCACCTGTCTCTCTCTAACGTTGTTTTCTCCACCGCCTATGTTAGCGTGTGCAGTACATTATTGTGGATTCCCTCCCACAACTCAAGCACACACATCTGTGAAGGGTAATGTTTTTCAGCGAAGGTCCAACCGCTGCCTCGCATCACATGGTGTCATGTAGGCCTACAGAGTCCAGGTGTAACCACCATTTAGACACAGACTGCTGGACTGGAACAGAAAACACCCCCTCAGACTTTAGTTTTACACGTATGCACACACACTCACACACACTCACACACACTCACACACACGCAAGCGCACTGACACACACACACACACACAAACAAACACACACTACGCTTTCATTATCCCCACAGTCACTAAGGATTATTTACTTGCTTCAACTCATAAAGATGCTGATTAAGTAAACCAACACCATTTAAGTTGTGGTACTAAGACACAGAAAGTAGGGGGGAAACAATTCAGAAAGAATACCAGCGTCTCCCTTCAATGACTACTAGTACCCCCCCCCCCCCCCCCCCCATGACAGCAGCCCAAGGCCATGTCACTAAGAACATACAAAGCACTGTCATATTCACCTAATTATGTTCTCCACCAAGGATGACTCGTGATGTTAGGAGAGTTCAGCAGCTTGTGTTGGGGGGTGGGGCGAAGGGTTAGGGGGCGGGGCCAGCTTTATCTTCTTTTCAAACGCAGCAAACTTCCATGACGTCTCGTGGCAGCGAAGGATTCTAACACCAGACAACGTGGTTAGACGACGACGACCATCCGCTGACGATTCCGAGGTCATTTGAAAAGAAGTAGAAGGTTGCACACTTAAACAAGGATGTTCCTTCATAATTCAACCTTCTGGGGGATTTTTCAGTCCCTGCGCACCGTTAGGAAACCGAGTAACCTAGATCGCAAAGTGAAGAGAGAGAGAGAGAGAGTAGAGCAGAGAGAGAGAGAGAGAGAAGAGAGAGAGAGAGAGGAGAGAGTAGAGCAGAGAGAGAGAGAGAGAGAGAGAGAGAAGAGAGAGAGAGAGAGAGAGAGTAGAGCAGAGAGAGAGAGAGAGAGAGAGAGGAGAGGAGAGAGAGGATTCTGAAGCCCCAACCTTGTTCCCTGCCTGGCCTGTCAGAAAAAAACGTGCTCCAGTCTGCTAGCATGATGTCAGAGTTTCTCTTGTTTTTTCTGAAGACCGCAAGCTGATTGGGCTGATTATTGTGGGCGTTGTTGTCCTGTTGATGTTGCGCATCATTAAACTGGGATTGTTCCAGTTAGTGTTTGCTTAAGCAAGACTGATGTAATGTTTCCGGGCAGAATCTCTTTCACACACACAATAACACACACTGTAAACTTGAGACACACAAAGAGCTTGAATGTCCCCACATCCATCATTTAGTACTAAACATGTTGTTTCAATTCAGAGTTGGCTAGAATATAGAGTACATTTATACCAAGAAGCATATACAAAACTGACACTGAACTTTATTCATCCAGTTGAATGAGTCTGTGGATGATAATATTTAAGTCTCCCCACAATGATGCAAACTACAGTATATCGACACAGATTAAAAGAAAAGCCCAGGCCAGTAGCTGAGCTGAAGCCTGCCCCTACAGCTCTCTAAGGAATGGTGGGTGGGGATGGAGGGAGGTAGAGGTTGGGTTGTGTTGAGTTGTGGAGGGGGTGAGTGGCGTACCTACAGATCACACTCTTCAGAGGAGCTGGAGGAGGCTGGGAGAAGGCTGGAGGTGGGAGGGCTGGAGATCTGGAAGGGCGTGAGGAGGATTACATGACCACTATTAGAGAGCACAAGGCTGGAGGAGGCTGGGAGGAGGCTGGGAGAAGGCTGGGAGGAGGCTGGAGGAGGCTGGAGGACGGCTGGGAGGGAGGCTGGAGGAAGGCTGGAGGAGGCTGGGAGGAGGCTGGGAGAAGGCTGGAGAAGGGCTGGAGGACTGGAGAGGCCTGGAGGAAGGCCTGGGAAGAGAGGTGGGAGAAGGCGGAGGAGGTGGGAGGAGGCTGGAGAGCTGGGAGGAGGCTGGAGGAGGCTGAGAGGCTGGGAGGAGCTGGAGGAGGCTGGATGAGGAGTGGGAACTAAGCAGCGGGAAGGCTGGTAGGAAGGCTGGGAGAAGGCTGGAGGAGGCTGGAGAGGCTGGGGAGGAGGCTGGGAGAAGGCTGGAGAGGCTGGAGAAAGCTGGGAGAAGAGCTGGAGTAAGGCTGGAGGAGGCTGGGGGAGGCTGGGAGGAGGCTGGGAGAAGGCTGGGAGGAAGGCTGGGAGAAGGCTGGAGGAGGCTGGAGGAGGCTGGGAGAAGGCTGGGAAGAGCTGGAGGAGGCTGGAGGTAGCTGGTAGAAGGCAGGGGGAGGCTGGAGAAGCTGGGAGGAGGCTGGAGAAGGCGGGGCAAGGCTGGGAGGAGGCTGGAGGAGGGGAGAAGGCTGGCTGCTGGAGAAGGCTGGGAGCTAGGAGGCAGCCCCACCAAGGCCAGACCCGGCCAGAGCCAGGCCAAACCTCTCATTAGATGGCGGCTGGGTGCCACGCTCCTGTTTTGGAGTGTTAGGGGGAACAGCAAGGGCTTG
>NC_036855.1:8575210-8587666 GCF_002910315.2 Salvelinus sp. IW2-2015
TACTCTACTCCCCGCACCATCAAAACCCGACCTCATCAAAGGCGGCGCTCGTAATTTGTCACAGAAAGCAGCCAATAAACATATGTTAGGGGAAGAGGGAGGAGAGGAAGAAGAAGGAAGGACGAGAGGAGGGGAAGGCGAGTGAAAAAAGATAGCGCATGATTAAAGAGCCCGCACAGCTGCACAAAATCAAAAAGGCAAAAAGAGGTTTGAAAGAGACCTCAGCCCGGGTGATCTGATAAAGCTTACTGCTACTTAAACCCTACCAGGGATGAGGAGGAGGAGGGGAGGGAGAGAGAGACAGAAAAAGAAAGAATGAAAAGAGACAAACAAATATTAAATTACTGACGCGCGACCACACTTCTTGGCAGAGACACTCGTCTCCTCTCCTTACGTGATTATAGCGGCCATTGTATCACACAAACATGACCCCTCTTGCCAATAACTCCATTACCGCTTTAGCCAAGTTCTATTTTTAGCCCACAGCGCACCATTGTGCCTGACGTAGATCACAGCAATGAGAAAATCTGTCAAGGTACTTTCCCCCCTTTATTTGCCTCACAAAGTGACACTGTACGTGCCGTGCCATGTAGCAAGGCTATTTCACATCCTACAGATTATTTTCTTTAAAAATGTTCCTCCAGAAAGTTCCATACAACTTGTTCACATATTATGCTCCTTGCTAGCTTTCAACTCCTGGGTTCTTGAGCTTGTTTTTTCCTGTTTGTGTTGTTGTAGGAGTAGCGTGTGATGTGGAGATGTGTGATATTTTGGCTTGTTGTTGGATACCGTGGCAGGCTGAACGCATTAGCACAACACGGTGAGGCGTTGCTCGGTTGTCGTCGCTGCGCTGGCGCTGTTTCTGCAGCATGTGATCAGAAAAGGTGACAGAGAAGTTGGGGCCTTCTCTGACGTTCTTCTGCTGATCTGTAGATTCAACCGCATCCTATTCTGCTTTGAACTGCTTCAACCTGCTCAATGATAAAGGACGGGGGGGGGACTAAAGCAACATCAAATTGGAGATTAGGTCAGAGGGAAAATCCCCAAAAAAGAGGAACATTTTATAATGCTTCCAAATCCTTAATTCATGTATTTTGAAATATTCACTCTTATGACTATTATTCAGATCCTAATTTCCATGTGGACCGAATGAAAACGACATGAAATAATCACTCTTATTATGACTATTATGACTATTATTCAGATCCTAATTTCCATGTGGACTGAATGAAAACTGTTTCTTGATCCGAGAGATAAAAAGAGAAAAGAAAACAGCAAATTCCTACAGAGAGGCATATAAATCATGTCTATGTCTTTTTTTCTCTGCAGTCTTATCCTTGAAATCAACATTTAGTTATTTTCTTATTTGGGAAGTGAAGAGCTAGCTGAGTAGGGGGGGATTTGGTTCACAAGGCTCAGCTCTGGTCCGACCGTACAGAACAGTGAAGAACCTGGCTGCTTAGCTGGAGTTCCCCCCTCAAATCCCTCAGCTCGGAGCACAGCTGCACCGTTCACATAACCTTGCATGCCCCCCCTGCCCCCTTCCTACCCCCCTGGCTAATGATAGCAGAGCACGTCCCCTTTGCAAACAAACAGATTTTTCCACTTCACACACTCACACTGGTGGGCTCTCCTCTCTCCCTCTCCTCTCTCCGTTCCCTCCCTTCATTTTCTCATATTATTGGTTTTCTCCACCCTGAGAAAAATCCACAGGCCACATGACCTCAGGAACGATCTGAGAACGATGAAGGACCCTCCCCTTCTTCTCTCTCTGATCCACCCTGTCCAGTGAGCAACCCACTTACTGGGGTGTGGGTGGGGGTGGGGGGTGGAAGGGGCCCGCTCTGGACCCCAGCCGCTCCTGCTGCGCATTATCCCAAATAAACAACTCATTACAGGTGTACTTAACCGAGGGGAGCTAGCGAGCATCGGAAGCTAATCCCTGTTATCGTTCCAAGTGCTTCTCTACCGACTAAACTAGAGGGAAGAAGAGCCCAGGAATGTAGGCAGCTGAACGGTAGAGGAAAAAGTGGAGGAGATGACAGGTAGAAGAGGAGGGGGACGAGAAGGGAGGGGACGGCAGAAAAGGATTTTGAATTTACTTCCGATAAAAATTAACAAGAGCCTTTCATTCTTTCACTTTCGCTTTTCCCGTATCTCTCGACATCTCTCTCTCTCTCTCTCTCTCTCTCTCTCTCTCTCTCTCTCTCTCTCTNCTCTCTCTCTCTCTCTCTCTCTCTCTCTCTCTCTCTCTATCTATCTATCTATCTCCCTGTGGATTTCGTACTGCTCTTCCTTGTTTTCCACAACCTCAGAAGTGGGTCATCGACAGGCAGCATTTTGAAGAACATAACAAAAACGGTCTGTACTCTGAGAACAATTCTGGGCTTCTTTAACAAGAAGCCCACTTATCAAATTAATCTGTCAAAAGCAAATTAATAACAGCCAGTACTATTCCCTTCAGAAAGGTACAAACAAATTGGAGAAAACTATTGCTCAATTACTAGTGAGGCATGCCAGCCCTAGATTTCTCTCTCTCTCTTCACAAGGATGCCCTAGTTAATATGATTATAACCGAGCTCAGCATCACCAGCAGTTAGCAGAAGATTGATAAATATCAATCAAATCAATCCAAAGATGTCCTACCTCCTGTATGAGAGTGTCACAAAAAAATGAAACACTACATTTGAGACCTGATCACCCAATGACCGAGTGCAGTGTGAAGACAACCATTTCCTAAGGGAGGCAAAAAGAGAAAGTTAACACTCTCAGCACCATGTTAACATGGCACATGTATGTGACAGTGAAGTGAAATGAACATGACACCTCCACATACAGATGGCAATGAGCAGAGAGGACATCACCCCTCCAGTTTAGMCACACAGACACAGTGGGTGTCAGAAAATACTTTGCTCCAGCTTAACCCGTTAACGCTCCTCTCACGACACCACCCTCACAGCCCATTACTGCCATTATCGCTGATAGTCTCTACAACAACAGAGACATACGTACAATTATCACCAATTCACTCCCCTCATATTCCAAAATGTCACCCTATTCAACTATATCCAAGTCTACACGCCAAGAAGACAACGACAACGTCTCCTACTGTAGAGGAATTTCTCATTGGCTTGATACACCCTCTATGTGAGTCCCATCCTGTTTGGTAGTCCCCCAGGGGGCTGCACTGGAGTAGTCCGGCGAGGATGCACTGTAGTAGGGGAGGGATGTGACGTGGAGGCACTTGGAGGGCCTGGGACTGTGGAGGAGGGAGGCCAGCCCGGTGCTTCCACCACGGCAGGTATCCCCCATGCTTCCTCAGCTATTTATAAACCATGAGCCCAGGCCAGGGACAAAAATAAGACCACGGCCATTTTTTTAACAAACAATACCGCTCACACACACCCTCACAGATCCCCTCACAGACAGGAAACACATAAACAGGAGGTAGTATGCTGTATAGAAAAATAGACAGGTGTCACTGCAGCGCTGCTCAAATATAAACCCTCATCGCTCCTCACCACTCTCCCTCCTTCCCCACTTTACTGCTCAGACCCTCTCTCTTCACCCCTCGTCCTATTGTCAGGGCTTGACACACACACACACAACACACAACACACACACACACACACAACACACACACACGACACACACACACAACACACAACCACACACCACAACAACACACCCACACACACACACACACACACACACACACGACACACACACGACACACACAACACACACACACACACACACACACACACGACACACACACAGACCAGACACACACACAGACAACACACACACACACACAACTTCAGCCTGAGCTCACCTGTGGGGGCTAATCAGTATGGTCACAGAGCTGATCTCACGAGAATGACTAAATGACAGACAAACTCTCGGGTGACTTTTTGCTGGCAGGCCAGCTAGACGCGTGGTAGGGAGGCCTTTCCCTCATATTCCAGTAATGCTGGAATGGGAAGGACAAGGGGTTTGTCATTCAATTCAGCTGATAGGAGTGGAATGTTGGTCTGAGAAATAGGAGGTGTTCAGTGGGGTAAGAAACCTGAGGACCGTCGAGAGTAACTCCAGGGCTGCTAAAAGCCCAAACCTGGTCATTGTAAAAAAGCCTTCGCAACAGCCTTCTTAACTTCTGTTCTCTGTTCTTGCCTTCAAATATACATTCATGGCCATGTAAAAACCTATTCTTTGGAAACATTATCCAACTGTTCTCATCTAAACTATTTCAGACAGGTTCCCTGGGACAACAGGGTTATGTTTGATGGCCTGTGAAAACATCGACCTTGTTTTTAAAGACACGTTACTAGACGTTTATAAACATGACATCTTATGTAGATTTCTGACGTCCCCTTCTGCATGCTCTCCAGAAACACACTGCCCCACGTTCCTAACTTAATCTTCTATAAACTAGACGACAGGGATCTGGGATTCACTCAAAGGCCCCATACGGAAAAGGGCTGTTGGAATTCAAACAAGCCTAAAATAGGAGTGATCGTAAATCATAACTTTTTAAGGGAAAAGAATCAGCCCAAGGTGCTGGAGCTGGCTGGAAGGTACTGACAGACTCCGCAGTGGAGCGGAGCAGAGTAAGAGGCCAAGGGAATCTATATAGGGAATAGGGTGCCATTTGGGACGGCATACCCACTTTTGTTGCGTCATGTAAAGACCTTTTGTTAGGAGATCACCATGGAGAATACACACACAGGCTAGTCCTGTAAACGCCAGAACAGGGTTTCAATGGAGATGCCAGTCCTTTTGTTCATCAAGAATAGCTAAGTCATACTGAAGCAATATCCACCAAGTAGAGTAAACACAGTTTGCATCCCAAATGGCACCCTATTAGCCTTTGTTTAGTTGCACTACGTCTTCGTTTTTGACCAGATCTCACTAAAGGGAATACCGTGTAAAAAACAGTGTAAAAAGAACTCCACAGGCACTCAGATGTCCCCTGGTTGCAGCTTTGAGTTTGAAGGAGAACTGAAGAGGGGTTCTGTACACACGGTCTAGTCCATGAGCCCTGTAGCAAGGAGAGACACCCAGAAGTGGTTCACTCTTACTGCATGCAATAAAAACATACAAACACAGGGATATTCCTGAAGACTATCTCTTGTTTTGAAATTCTAGAAATAATCATGAGAGTCTCCATCTGCTGACTAGTACAGACAACAACCAGCCCCCACTTTACTGTGTGTGTGTGTGTGGTGGTGTGTGTGTGTGTGTTGTGTGTGTGTGTGTGTGTGTGTGTGTGTGTGTGTGTGTGTGTGGTGTGTGTGTGTGTGTGTGTGTGTGGTGTGGTGTGTGTGTGTGTGTGTGTGTGTGTGTGTGTGTGTGTGTGTGTGTGTGTTGGATCAGATGAAGACATTTCAAAATTCTCTGACTACTTACAAGGAGTCCATTGTTTGAGTTACCCTCAAATCCACTATAACTAATTCAAAACATACACTTGTCAACATGGAATACAGGAGGCTTGAACCAGCATATAGTTTATTTAAGCATGTCAACCTGGTATTGTTCCTTTCACATGCAACCTCTGTGCCTGGCTGAGGACCTGCCGTCAGCTTTTACTTGTCATTATTTGTTCAACCACAGGATTGACAGATTTGCAGGTGGGCGATTTGTGTGGTGTATTCTTATGGATAGCACCCCCACCGCATTTCCTCCTCTCACAGGGTTACAGTGGGGTGAATGTAATTCTGAAAAGTACTGTAACCTTCCGGTCTGTAGCACTGACTGTGTGACTAGTGACGCCCAAATCATTGTTTGACATATAGAACACTTTCATGTAAATAATCCCAAGCTGTTAATACAGGAAAAATGGTGAAAGAAGGATGTCGTCAAGATCAAAACTGCCAAGGAATAAAAATCATAAAAAATCTTAAATCCATACAGGTTCATAGTACTCTGGGTTTGCTGGCAGTATCACTCAAATGATCTAAATTCAAAACATTTAACCTCATCCTAAAATCACCAAATAGGTCAGTGATCATGCCTTCAGAGCCCCCTTTGCTGATAAACTGAATGTCCACACAGCTTCTTGAATCTTGAAGCAGCACCAAGAGGTGAAAAGAAGAAAACGGTGGACCTTAAAAAAGGCGAACTACCTCTTCTCGCACAGTGACATGGTAAGGGGCCAATGCTCCTGCAGTGCATTGCAGGGCAGTAGCAGCAGCAAGCTGTGGGTTTGTGAGAGGAGAGCATCTC
Organism: Salvelinus sp. IW2-2015; assembly: GCF_002910315.2. Lineage (NCBI taxonomy): Eukaryota > Metazoa > Chordata > Actinopteri > Salmoniformes > Salmonidae > Salvelinus > Salvelinus sp. IW2-2015. Next base: position 8,581,436 of record NC_036855.1, read on the forward strand.
ATGTTGGGAGACTGGATTGGCTGGCTGGCTAGCTGGCTGACTGCTAAGACTCCCATCACAACAGAACCCAGAGGACTACTTTAGCCACTCTCTGCAGATCCACCATGAAGACAAAGCAAAATCCAATCTCTGTGTCGCTAGCTGGATGCAGCACAGCCAGAAATTAAAGTGTGGCTACAGCGCCATCTGTTGGTCACATACACTAGCACACATACAGTACTATGCCTGAGTTGAAATACTAGAGGTGAAAATAAAAAACTTCCATTTGGAGAATTAGGTTGCAGATTGAATTTAATGGAGATAGCCACTATTCCTTGGAAGAAATCTTCTTCTGAGTGAATGTTGATACAAATATAAGTAGCGTGCTTGGAAAAAGTGTGTCCTTGAGTGATAACGTCAACACTACATTCTTTACAAAGAAGAAAAAACCATCTCAAAAAGAGAACCCATGCAATTTTCTATCAAATAAATTTGAATAAGTTTTTGTGTGAAATTCAATTATGACCATGTGAAAAGGGTTTCAGCTGAAAGGAGAGGTTAAACTGCTGCCATTGAAAACACAGAGTCCTTGAGAAACAAACCAAGAAGGCTTTGAGCCACACTCATGACACACGACGCACGCACGCAAGCACGGCACGCACACACACACACACACCACGCACACACAACACAACACACCATCAGAGGGCTTCTTATTGTGGCTTAGGCCCTTATTGGCATTTAGGAGCAGCTGTGACGCGCACAGAGAGCAAGGCAGACCAAACGGATCACAATTAACATCATTGTGTCTGCCACTTTGTATGGCTCTAACCCAGGGAGAGGAGAGCGGGGTCAGGTGTGATCATGCTGACAGAGAAAGGTCAGGTGTGATCATGCTGACAGAGAGGGGTCTGGTGTGATCATGCTGACAGAGGGGGTCAGGTGGATCATGCTGACAGAGAGGGGGCCAGGTGTGATCATGCCTGACAGAGAGGGGTCGTTGTGATCATGCTGACAAGAGGGGTCAGGTATGATCATGCTGACAGAGAGGGTCAGGGTTTATCATGCTGACAGAAGGGGTCAGGTGTGATCATGCTGACAGAGGGGTCAGGTGGATCATGCAGACAGAGAGGGGTCAGGTGTGATCATGAAGACAGAGAGGGGTCAAGGTGTGAAAATGCTGAAGGAGGGGTCAGGTGTGATCAATTGTGACGAGAGGGGTCGGGTGTGATAATGCTGACAGAGAGGGGTCTGCTCTGCTGTATCTCTTGCCTACTGGGCTCATCACCACAAGAAAGGAAGGGAAGTGCCCCTGCCCACATGGAGTCTGTTTCTCACACACCTATATCTACTCTCTGGCAGTCCTGGGAGTTAGGACTAAGAAAATTTAATGCTCCATTTAATGTAATAATCATTTGAAATGTTCTACATGTGTCAATTAATTGAATAAATACAGCAATATGATTATCTCTAATATGAATGCCTTAACACATAAAAAAACTAGGTGAGATTTCAGATATCCATCATGATCCCGTTACGATACAGTCAGTAATACAACTGTCTGGACTTCAGCAGCTAAGATTGGACAGTTTGTCCAGTCTCATCTATCATCGCTGAACAGACCATCCAGTTGTATTACTGACTGTATCCGTAAGGGATCATGATGGATATCTGAATCTCACCTAGTTGTTTTATGTGTTAAGGCATTATATTAGAGATAAGGTTCAGTTTGTGCTGTATTTATTCAATTAATTGACACATTGAACAATTTCAAATGATTATTTAACATTAAATGGAGCATATTTTCAATCGTCCTAACTCCAGACTGGCGAGAGTAGATATACGGTGTGTTGAGAACAGCACTCCAGTGGGCAGGGGCACCTTCCTCCTTTCCTTGTGGTGATGGAGCCCAGTAAGCAGAGATCACAGCCAAGAAGCAGACCCCTCTCTGTCCAGCATGATCACACCCGACCCCTCTCTGTCAGCATGATCACACCTGACCCGCTGCTCTGTCATGAATTTTCACACCTGACCCTCTCTGTCTTCAATGATCACCATCCTGACGCCCTCTCTGTCTGCATGATCACACCTGACCCCTCTGTCAGCAAATGATCACACCTACCCCTCTCTGTAGCCATGAATCAGCACCTGACCCCTCTCTGTCAGCATGATCATACAGCTGACCCCTCTGTCAGATGATCACACCACGACCCCTCTCTGTCAGCATGATCACACCTGGCCGCCTCTCTGTCAGCATGATCACACCCTGACCCCTCGTCAGCATGAATCACACCAGACCCTCTCTGTCAGCATGATCACACCTGACCTTTCTCTGTCAGCATGAATCACACCTGACCCCGCTCTCCTCTCCCGTGGGGTTAGAAGGCCATTACAAGTGGCAGACACAAGTAAGTTAATTGGAATCGTGGGTCCGCTGTGCTCTCTGTGCTGGATCACAGCTCTGCCTAATGCCATAAAGCCTAAGCCACATAAACCCTCTGAATGGTGTGTGTGTGAAATGTGTGCGCTGTGTGTGTGTGGTGTGTGCGTGCGGTGCGTGCGTGCGTGCGTGCGTGTGGTACATGAGTGTGTGCATCAAGCCTTCTTGGTTTGTTTCTCAGGACTCCTGTGTTTTTCAATGGCAGGCAGTTTAACCTCCTCCTTTCAGCTGAAACCCTTTTCACATGTCATAATGAATCACACAACTTATCAAATTTTTATTTGATAGAAAATTGCATGGGTTTCTCTTTTTGAGATGTTTTTTCTTCCTTTGTAAAGAAATGTAGTGTTGACGTTATCAACTCCAAGGACACCACTTTCCAAGCACAGTACTATATTGTATCACATTCAACATCAGAAGATTCTTCCAAAGGGAATAGTGGCTATCTCCATTAAATTCATCTTAGCAAAACCTAATATCCAAAATGGACAGTTTTTATTTTCAACCTCTAAGTATTGCAACTCAGGGCATAGGTACTGTTAATGTGTGGCTAGTGTAATGTGACCAACAGATTGGCGCTGTAAGCCACACTTTAATTTCTGGCTGTGCAAAAGCATGCCAGCCTAGCGACACAGAGATAATGGAGTTGCTTGGTCCTTTCATGGTGGATCTGAGAAGAGTGGCTAAGTATGTCCTCTGGGATTCTGTTGTGATGGGCAGCTAGCAGTCAGGCCCAGCTAAAGCCAGCCCAGCCAATCAGTCTCCACATGAATGCTCTCTCTCACAAACCACAGCTGCTGCTGCTACTGCTGCTGCTGGATCATTGGCCACTTACCATGTCACTGTGGAGAAGAAGGTATTCCTCTTTATTAGGTCCACCGAATTTCTTCATTTTCACCTCTTGGTGCTGCTCAAGATTCAAGAAGCTGTGTGGACATTCGTTTATGCCAGCAAGGGCTCTGATAGCTATGATGCACTGACCTATTTTGGGTGTTTAAGATGAGGTTAAATGGGTTGGAAATTTAGATCATTGAGTGAACTGCAGCAACCCCCAGAGTACTATGACCATGTAATGGAATTAAGATTTTTATGATTTTTATCCTTTGGTCAGTTTTTGATCTTGACGACATCCTCTTTCACCAATTTCCTGTAAATACAGCTTGGGATATTACATGAAGTGTTCTATAATGTCCAAACATGTTTGGGCGTCAACTAGTACACACAGTCAGTGCTACAGACCGGAAGGTTACAGTACTTTCAGATTACATTCACACTGTAACCCTGGTGAAGAGAGGAAATGGGTGGGGTGCTAATCAAAGAATACACCACACAAATTCGCACCTTGCAAATATGTCAATCCCTGTTGAACAAAATGACAAGTAAAGCTGACGGCAAGTCTCAGCCAGCACAGAGGTCATGTGAAAGACAATACAGTGAATATGTTAAATAGAACTATATGTGGTTCAAGCCTCCTGTAAATTCCAATTGTTGACAGTGATGTTTGAATTAGTTATAGTGGATTTGAGGGGTAAATCAAACATGACTTCATTGTAAGTAGTCAGAGAATTTGAAAATGTCTCATCTGATCCACAACACACACACACACACACACACACACACAACACACACACACACACACACACACACACACACACACACACACACACAGCACAACACACACACAACACACACAACACACACACACACACACACACAACCAACACACACACACAAACACACACACACACAGTAAAGTGGGGGCTGGTTGTTGTGTACTAGTCAGCAGATGGAGACTCTCAATGATTTATTCTTAGAATTCAAAACAAGAAGACTAGGGGTCCTTTTCCCAAAAAAAGAAAATAATACCCCCCTTGGGGTTTTTGGGGGGGGGGGGGGGTTTTTTTTTTGGTATGTTTTATGCATGCGTAAGAAGGAAGCACTTCTGGGTGTCTGCTCCTGCTTACAGATCAGGACTAGACCGTGTTGTAAAAGAACCCCTCTCAGTTTCCTTCAAACTCAAAGCTGCAAACCAGGGACATCTGGTGCTGTGGAGTTTCTTTTTACCACTGTTTTTTACACGTATTCCCTTTAGTGCTCTGGTCAAAAACGAAGTAGTGGCACTACAAACGGTAATAGGCGTGCCATTTGGATGCAAAACTGGTGTTTACTCTCCTTGGTGATATTGCTTCAGTACTGACTAGCATACTTCTTTGATTGAACAAAAGACTGCATCTCCATTGAACCCTGTTCTAGGTTTACAGGACTAGCCTGTGTGTTTATTCCCATGGTGAATCTCCTAAACACAAGGTCCTACATGACGCAACAAAGTGGGTATGCCGTCCCAAATGGCTACCCTATTCCCTAATAAGATCCCTGGCCCTCTACTCTGCTCCGCTAACACTGCGGAGTCCTGTCAGTACCTCCAGCCAGCTCCAGCACCTTGGGCTGATTCTTTTCCCCTTTAAAAAGTTTTATGATTACGATCAACTCCTATTTTAGGCTTGTTTGATTCCTACAGCCCTTCCCGTATGGGGGCTTGAGTGAATCCAGCCATCCCTGTCTTGTCAGTTTATAGAAGATAAGTTAGACACGTGGGCAGTGTGTTTCTGGAGAGCATGAAGAAGACGTCAGAAATCTCATAAGATGTCATGTTATAAACGTCTATGTAAACGTGTCTTTAAAAAAGTGGTTCACAGGCCATCAAACATAACGCCTGTTGTCCCACGGAACTGTCTGGTTAGTTTAGATTAGAAACAAGTTGGATTAATGTTCCAAAGAAATAGGTTTACATGGACATGAATGTTCATATTTGAAGAAAAGAAACAGAGACAGAAGTTAAGAAGGCTGTTGCGAAGGCTTTTTTACATGACCAGGTTTGGGCTTTAGGCAGCCCTGAGTTAACTCCGCGAGGTCCTCAGGTTCTACCCCACTGAAACACCTCCTATTCTCAGACAACATTCAGCTCCTGATCAGCTGAATACTGAATAAACCCCTTGTCCTTCCCAATCAGCAGTAGCTGGATATGAGGAAAGCTCCCTACCCACCGCGTCTAGCTGCCTGCCAAGGCAAAAGTCACCCGAGAGTTTCTGTCAATAGTCATTCCTCAGTGAGATTCAGCTCTTGTGACCATAAACTGATTAGCCCCACAGTAGCTCAGAGCTGAGTTGTGTGTGTGTGTGTGTGTCTGTGTGTGGGTGTCTGTGTCTGTGTGTGTGTGTGTCGTGTGTGTGTGTGTGTGTTGTGTGTGTGTGTGTGTTGTGTGTGTGTGTGTGTGTGTGTGGTGTGTGTGTGTGTGTGTGTGTGTGTGTGTGTGTGTGTTGTGTGTGTGTGTGTGTGTGTGTGTGTGTGTGTGTGTGTGTGTGTGTGGTGTGTGTGTGTGTGTGTGTGTGTGTGTCAGCCCTGACAATAGGACGAGGGGTGAAGAGAGAGGGCTGAGCAGTAAAGTGGGGAAGGAGGGAGAGTGGTGAGGAGCGATGAGGGTTTATATTTGAGCAGCGCTGCAGTGACACCTGTCTATTTTTCTATACAGCATACTACCTCCTGTTTATGGTTTCCTGTCTGTGAGGGGATCTGTGAGGGTGTGTGTGAGCGTATGTTTGTTAAAAAAATGGCCGTGGTCTTATTTTTGTCCCTGGCCTGGGCTCATGGTTTATAAATAGCTGAGGAAGCATGGGGGATACCTGCCGTGGTGGAAGCACCGGGCTGGCCTCCCTCCTCCACAGTCCCAGGCCCTCCAAGTGCCTCCACGTCACATCCCTCCCTACTACAGTGCATCCTGCCGGACTACTCCAGTGCAGCCCCTGGGTGAAAAA
>NC_036855.1:8587691-8618313 GCF_002910315.2 Salvelinus sp. IW2-2015
CTGTGTGTTCTCACCGGACCATGTTTCAGAAGACTCGGCTATGTTTGCTAGGGTGACAATAGCATAAAAGGTACAAGTCACATGTGAAAATATTTCTGCCACTCCCCCCCTCCCCCCTATCTGTTTTCTTGTCATGGGGTGAAGTGGGGAGGTGGGACTTGCGTCTGAACAGTGAGGGAGAAGTCGTCCCTCGCTACGCTACACCACACCACACCACGGCAGAGGCACAGGTCAGCCACTGTGTTTTTATCAAGGAACATGCCTTTCATCTCAGAGTTGATGTGCACCAAGAGCAAACAACTCACGCCTCTGACCCACCCCAAAAAAGATTTGGAGTTATTTCCACTTGTACTTCACAGCACATTTAGAGCAGGTAAAATAGACAATTCAAGATGAAGTAAAAATAATATATATAATATATATAATAAAAATACAACTTGTAATCTATAATGCCTAATGTCTGGCTTTTCTAATGCCTGAAAATGAACTTTCACTGACACACTAGACATACTGTATATACATGCAGTAAAAGCTATTCATATCTACTTTAAAGTAATACAACCCGGGCTCATAATATCATGTACAGACTTACTGGGTGTATCGAGTACTGTTTGGAATGTATCCCATATCCTTCTCTAAATGTTTATCTCCCTCTTATCACATCCAACCCTCCTTTCTCTGTTGTCTTCTGTCCTCCTCTCTCAATCCAAATATTCCAGGGCAGAGGTCTACATGGCGAGCTCCATATGTGGGTGTTTTAGGTGGATCTTAGCCTGGCATATATGCAGTTAAAGGCTGGAGCTGGTGATATTAGTAGTCTATGTGGTCAGTAGCGCTGAGATCAGTCCTGTCCTGTCTTGCCCAGACCACCCAGCAAGCAGCCGCCATGATGACCAGGCCTGACAGGAAACAGGAAACAGGAAACCGGAAGCAACAGGCAGGAAGTCCTGTTCATCTAGTCTAGTCCATTTGGAATACAACAACATCTCTATCACACATTAGGAGTTACTGACTTCAGTCAGCACAATGGACAGAAACAGTTTTTCTCTCCTACAAGCTCTTCAACCCTGTCAATCTCTTTCCTTATCGTTTAATTCTGTCTCTTTCAAAGTCTGTATTACATTCTCTTTCATACGATTTGTTTCTCCTCAGTTTATCTTTCCAGCCATCACACTGACACTTTCTTCTCGACTCTGCCATCTTTCCAGACATCAATTCCTCCATGTGAGAATACAAAAAAAGACATGAATTTTTATTTAAATGTCTACCAACAGACACACAAACTAATTCAAACAAACACACACAAACACACACAAACAGAGACACACACACAGACACACACTCACAAACAAAAGGAACACCAAACACAAAGCACAGCACAGCTAGAATTCTACATTATGCAGAAATATTCTAAAATGTGTTTTACAATACAATTAAACATCAAAGCATGAGCTATTCCTCTGTGATCTTTAACACCCTAGTGAACAAACCCCACACACCCCCTTCCGCTTACAGCACCGAGGAAAAGTTGCTGAACGTCATGGCTAATTACTAGATAGAGAAAGAATACTTCGTTATACAAACCAGGACACACTCATATCTAAATTGAAATACATCATAAAACATTGAAGGACTACAATACTTTCTTGGKCTTATTTATTAACTTTATTAGTAATTGCAGCCTAATAAAGATACTGTGACAATGCTCGCAATAAACACAAACACAGGGGGAAATATTCCCAACACATACATCAGTTAGGACAATATAATTGGGATCTGCACTAAATTAGTAAAAAAACACATGCTTAAGTTKCCCAGATACTTTTTGTAAGTAAATAAAATGAAGCTAAACACAACAATATTCAGCCCATATCTAGCTGTAGAGGGAACACCCGCCTTACAATAAACAAGGGCTCACACTGAAACCCCTCAAGTTATCAAATGATTTGAATCTGCTCCAATACAGCAGAAAAACTCCACTGAGCTATTCCGAGCAGAGCTCAGCTCTATTGCACTGTTCATTTCAGATCAAATAGGAGAAGAAAAGCACCCTTCCTGTGTACTGTACGCTGGAGTTCCTGCGTGTGTCATCGTCACATTTGTGGAAAAAGGACCCAAAAATAGAATGTCATTTGTGAGAATATCACCTCATGGTGTAAAATATGATGTGTCCTCCTCATCTGAAGTAAATAAGATTCCTCTGAATTGCTTTGAATGTTACCTGCTTCTTTAAGCCGAAGGGCATAAAGTGCAATTACTTCAGTATCTAGTATCTACCACAAGATCTTGCTAACCTGCAAATGAAAGTGTTTTACTGATGTTTAACTGAGCAAACTCTGCAAACCCCTTCCAAAACATTTGCGACCATTACTGGGGRAAAAAAATCTAACTTTAAAGTAAAGCAATACGGGCTATTAAATTATTTGCTCAAACGTAAACGCTTCTGATGTTTCTATTTAGAAAAATGTTTTCATAGATTTACTTTTTCCTTCATTAGGATGGTATTTTGAACCATGCCTTGCTTATGTAGCACATGCCCATAAGTATCACTGTCGAGACTATTCCCTTCAAACGTAAGCGACCAAATTCAGCAGTCCTTTTTAGAGTTTACGGAGCATGCTAGTGTACGCCTTAAATCAAGCACTCTTTGACAGATTTCCTTATTTCCCTGAATGCCAACAGAGAGCTGAACTCTCTCAGGTCATGCTGTTGAATATCAACCAGTAAATCTTCTCTCTGTTTATAAATCAGTACTAGAGAGGAACATTCTAACTACACTGGTCACTCAGAGGAAGCTGAAGATGTTTTTTGGGTTTACAGAAAAGCAGTGATCCTGGCACAAAGGGTGTCCCTTCACTTGAATAAAGCTTTATTGAGCCCCTGGTGTACAGCGATGTGCTTCCACAATCAGCTAAATGCCCTGGCCAATCAGAGTGACACGTGACCCCCTAATCCCTCTTTGTGAGAAGGGTAAGAGCATGTTGTCACTGTTGGTTTTGTGAATCGGCAGCCAAAATCCCCAGGGATGATTTGTTAGGAAGACATGGTCTGAGGAAGGAGTAAAAACAAAGCAGAGAGAGAGAGGGAGAGAGAGCGAGACAGTGAGAGTGAGCTAGTGAAAGAGTAGAGAAGAGAGAGAGAGAGAGAGAGAGAGAGAGAGAGAGAGAGAGAGAGAGAGAGAGTGTGTGACTCTGATATTACAGAGTTTGGCTGAGAGAGTACTCTGTGTGTAATCGTGTGTCCACATGTGAGCACTCACCTTCCCTCTGAGCAGATTAACCTAACTCTAAATCCCGAGAGAGCAACAGGCGAGCGACACAAAGAACATCTTCATTGATGGTGGGAGTGGGAAGGAGTACAGTAAAGGTGTGAGCGTATGTCCACTACTCCTTGCCAAAGGACAACTTCCCGTCTACTCTTTCACAACAGAACGTCGAGAACATTCTGAGTAATGCAAAATACACTGGAACCTTGAATCAAACAAGCAAATCCCACTTTACTGAATACTGAGCTGATATTACTGATAAACGCAGAGACATTAGCCTTGCACTGAGCGTTGCTTGTATTTCCAGTAGTCCAACAGCCCAGAGGTAGTAGCAACTCTAAAAGCCTCTGGATGGGGCTGTACTTTTCCAGAATGTCCTCACAATCACTGCCTCTGCTCAACTCCTTCTTACAAAATAATACAGAAACTTTAGAATTTGGCAATTCAATAATTGTGACTCATTTTGAGAAATCATGGCATTGAGTAAATAGATAATTTTCATTTCACATCATGATACTAATTTACAGTATAAAAAGTATTATTATATTAATATTAGATATACAAGCGCATACAATCTACATAATACATACTCAGTCTTAGCCAGCTAAGTTTCCCTAAGGTATCAGAAATGAAGGCACTATTTAATATATAAAACGTGCCTTACTCTATTTGTGTCAATATCTATGAGGGGTTCCAAACTATATTATATCCAAAATATTAATGCAATTTTAATTTACATTTCTCAAAAGTCATGACAATTACCACAGGTTATTTCAGACAGTGTTCCCTGTCCCACTCTTTATAACAAGCTCAAATTAGCCGGGTTTAAAGACACGCTTCAAGAAAACGATCAGAAGAAAATCAGGGAGTTCACAGAACATTTCTACTGTACAAAAGCTATCATGAGTGAARTGTTATATATAATATATTTGTTCAATGAATTTAGAGCCCTGACTTTACAGCCAAAAGATATGCTATGCATATAGCTTAATAAGTATGTACTTATATTTCTGATGGGTAGAAACGGCAAAAACCTACTAGTATCTTCCATAAGCCCCAAGAAAACAGACACACTTTAGTTTGTCTGAATTGTCACACTAGGCTATCTATCCTCCACAATTTAGCTACATTGCTTGACTGACTATAATTACACATGAATATTGTATAGTTCGATGTTCTATTAGACTGTGAAACTATGGCATACAAATCCAGCAGCGAAGCTGAATCATTTGATCTGGCAGTAATGTCAGTTAACAGGTGTGAATGTGACTTGTTAAATATCATTAAAAATAGTAAATTAAGACAACTAACTAGCATCTCGATAATATACCAGTAAAACATGATCATGTTGAGTTGCATTAATTCAGAACGCATTGGGAAACTTTGTTGTAATGTAAAATTGTCAAGCCTAACTTCTGACAAATTGAATTMAATCTACAAAATGAGCCACTCATATAGAGGAAGGTATACTTCATTATTAATCATTATTAACAGTCAATACTTTACTAATTTGTGAGACCAGCAGAAATTGTGATTTTTATTCCGGGTTGTGACTTGTTATAAATGTATCTACGCGCCTACCGGTATATATATAGAGATAGATTAGTTTAAATATATAGATTAGTTCAAAATATATATATATTTAAACTAATAGGCCTATAGAMATATTTCAGAGGAATTATTGTAAAATGCTGCATAATATAATGTCATAACACTTCAATATAAGACGCTGCCAGTAGCTCTATCAGTCTATTGTGCGCCTGTGGATATGGTGCTGCGATATTGTGGGAAGGAAACACTGCAAGGTCAAAGCAACACTTATGTGACAACAAAACCACGAGACATAACTTGACTCTCGTACTTATTTTGCTGCTTGTGGCCTATTTAATTAACAGACACAGTTGTCATAGGCTTTGAGATAAGATGTTCATTGTCACGTTGTATCAATAGGTGTAGTGAAGTTTTTGGGGAGGTAACGCGCTTCAAAATAGCGCACAAGTTTCCCGGTGATGTCAAACTGACACCAAAGATTATAAATAAAGACGCCTCGCTGCTTCCATCGAGATACAACGTGTCCTCTGGATATGACAAATATTTGATAGATGTAGGAGCACGTTACTCACTTTATTATGCATGAAATCTGTTCGGTAAGTGCGAGATACCACAGGCAGTCTCCGGTTGTGTCGTCCGGCCGAATGACAGAGCGTACAGGAAGCCGTTGGGTGCCCGGGATGGACTTCGCAAAGACGCACTTAAATCCAGCACTGGCAGCAACGCAACTCAAAAAAGAACGGCACTATGAAATAATATCAAAAACTAGCCGCTCTCTCGTCTGACTGTGTCTTTGAGGACAGTGAGGATGGTTGCTTGGTCTCCAGTGATGTGTCGGCGAAAAGAAGGGACGGTTGAAGCCGTGGACGTCTGTAGCTGATGATGTTGTGAGGGCTGTTTCTCTTCGCTCCCACAATCCTGGCTGAGTCTCTCCCTCACCCTCTCCCAGCGCAGAGAAATATTAGGTTTTACTCCTGAAAGGGGGCGGGCTCACATTTCTCAACTACTTTGATGAGAGAGGCTTAGCACTAATGCATTATTATCACAAACCTGATAAAGTGGACGGACAATTAAGCACTGTGAAAGGACTGTCAGAGAGTATGATTATGGCGGCTATGTGCTTTAAATAAATAACCGTGGAGGGTGTGCTTTTAACTTGTGCAGCTGGCCCACCTAATGAAATTCATGTGGCCAAACTGTTGTGGTTGTTGTCCTTGTAATTGATTCTATTAACACTGTCATTAATTAAGCGTGAAATATGTAGGCCCAGTTTACTGTAATATTGTCTTTGATCGGATGCAGCATAGCCTATGGACTAAACAGGCACAATTATAGTAATAATAATAATAATAATAATAATAATAATAATAATAATAATAATAATACAGTGTTTCATTTTTGTCACAGGACAATTTCTAAAAAGATTCAGATATTTACATAAGTAAATGTTTCTGTGAGAAAATGTAATGTTGTTCATCTACAGTTGTTCTGCATCTGTCAATCATTCTCCATGCTCCAGTTATCTCCCAAGATAAGGCCTGACACAGAGAGTAAACATGAGCAAATTAGCACGGGTTATCCCCCAACCAAATGATTTCAAATCATCCACTCAATTAGTGTGAAGATAACAATTGGAACAGCAAGTATGCCACTTCAGATAATACGAAGGAGCCGAATATTTGTGAGATGGACCTCAGATAGGTTCGATAATACCAGAGTTCTAATATATTCACATTGTGCATCTCAGCTTCAAGATTCTTGAATAGTTGTTTAAAAAATAGTCCTCTTAATTTCCCCTAGTAAGAAACGTTTGGCCTTTGTGTCAAAAGTCTACCTGGCTGTAGAATAGCTTAGCATTATTTTAACCCTTTATCTGCTGGGCAGGCCTGTCACCTCAGTACTGTACAAGGCAAGTCTGAGAAAAAAAGAGAAACATGAAATCAGTTAATAAATAAATCAAGCTGGCTAATCTGCTTGACGGGCGGACACTAGGGTCTGTAACTGAAACCTTTGGTGTCCGATTACTCGGGATACCACCTTCACGTCACGTGACCCTTTAATCTTTAATTGAATTTCCTCTGGATGAACCCTAGAACAATCGATAGGCTAGAGTCTATTAGACATAGGAGGCCCATCGCACAACATGACAGCTAACAAGGGTAGGCCATGGAGCTCAGCATGCTGAAACACTAAGTGACCCCCACACATGACACAGGTCACATAGTAACTTTAACATAACACACAACTTTGTAGTTGAATGACATGGGATAGAGGAATCTTAGTCCTGAGATGATTTGTGGAGCTTTACTCACGGTGTGCTGCCGAGTATCTTTACTGTGACATGTGTTATGGGTTGCTATGGAGTGACAGACTGTACAGTTTATTATGGCTTTCTATGGAGTGACAGACTGTACAGTTTATTATGGCTTTCTATGGAGTGACAGAGTATACAGTTTATTATGGCTTTCTATGGAGTGACAGAGTGTACAGTTTATTATGGGTTGCTATGGAGTGACGTACAATTTATTATGTGTTGCTATGGAGTGACAGACTGTACAGTTTAAAGGAGCTTGTACCCACCACTTTCCAGACATCAGCCTCAGTGCCCTCTCTGTGGTGTGTGTGTGTGTGTGTTGTTTGTGGTCTCTTAGTGATTCATCAGAAATGTCCTTGTGGGTGTCTGTGTTTTGAGGTTGTCTTCGGTCGTTTGGCACCTGGAGAGATCAGAGTAAGGCAATCAGACTGRGAGAATGCTGGATAAACTAGTCACTTATATAAGAGTGTGTGAGAGACGAAAATACAATATTGAAAGTATGATAGGTGTCCTGAAGTGGCCAGGATCTAGAGGGAGGAGTCTATGGAAAAGGGAGTTATTGTATCAACACACTGAAATGACTGAACTTACTCGATGGTGTTGCAAATTAGATGGAATGAGGGTTTTCCCCATCTGGTGGCGTATACAGTCACCTTGGCCACACAGCGTATAACCCAATGGTTTTTGGACAATATGAAAATAGTTCTAAAATAGTCATAAGCACTGTCAGTGCTACGCATCATGGGCAGACACATTGTAATGTGCTATTAAGTAGTATCATGATCATATTATTTACATTGGATAACTTTAGAGAGGGATTTAGTTATTGACCGCATTAGAGAGTGGAGTGAGACTGATCGGGTCAGCATATCTGACTAAGTCTGTTTTGTCTTGTGGCTATACAGTTACCAACAAAATGTTACAAATCTGCAGACATTGTTGTGCCACCTTGTTTTTCTGTGGACAACAAKTTTAGGACATTGATACGTCTGCTCATCTCACATTCTCCTTGTAGTCTTTTGCTCAGTTGTCTTGTAAATAGATTGACTTAGTATCCTAAACTGGTCTGACGCATTCATCTGGCACGCTGATAGCAACCCCACACCCCCTTTAATCTATCTTTTTTTTGTTTAAAATAAGCTTTATTTAAGTTTTCCACATTTATCAGTCATAATAGGCTAGTTCATATATTGTAAATACAATTCAGCTTTCACATCAATACATGGCTTCATTATTGCATGGTTTACAGATTTAATAGTGTCCATGGAGGTTTTTGTAGGCCTAATAGTGTCCATTAAGGTTTTTGTAGACCTAATAGTGTCCATGAAGGTTTTTGAAGGCCTAATAGTGTCCATGGAGGTTTTTGTAGACCTAATAGTGTCCATGAAGGTTTTTGTAGGCCTAATAGTGTCCATGNTGTAGGCCTAATAGTGTCCATGGAGGTTTTTGTAGACCTAATAGTGTCCATGAAGGTTTTTGTAGGCCTAATAGTGTCCATGAAGGTTTTTGTAGGCCTAATAGTGTCCATGAAGGTTTTTGTAGGCCTAATAGTGTCCATGAAGGTTTTTGTAGACCTAATAGTGTCCATGAAGGTTTTTGTAGACCTAATAGTGTCCATGGAGGTTTTTGTATGCCTAATAGTGTCCATGAAGGTTTTTGTAGACCTAATAGTGTCCATGGAGGTTTTGGTAGGCCTAATAGTGTCCATCAAGGTTTTTGTAGACCTAATCGTTTTTCTGAAGTCCACTTTCTTCTTTTTAGTTCCGTTTTGATTTGTTTAAAAATAGTGTTCTAAAGAACAAAAAGTTGTTTTATAGTCAAAGTACATCTTGTCTTCCAAATCATATTGTTCACGATGCATATGATTTATTTTACCACCCACTGGATTGTTGAGTGTTGTCCGTTAATCAACAAACCATATTTGAGTAAATCTAATTCCTACAGTGATGGAACATGTCATCAAATTTCAAAAAGGATCAGGAAGCATAATATACAGCGTTCCTTTACTTTTAACTTGACCCGAGATTTGGCTAGTTTAGTGTAAAGTGTGTATATATTTCCAATGAAAGTACATTTAGCCCACCCCTGGAGCCCATTGTCCCCTCCTGACATACTTTATTGGGGCTTCCCTCCCCCTGTCTCTCCCAGTTATGAGAGATCCCGACCTGAACATGTTTAGCACTTTAGGGGAATTGACAGCCGCTTCAAAGTTCCATGAATAAAACGTACTGTTTGCCAGAATGATTATACAATTTGAAATATGTCACCATGTGTACACAGACGGTAGGCTTTTGGGCAAATGCAATTTCATGAGGTTTGGCATGCATTGTGCATAGAGGAGAAGAGGAAAATGGCGACTGGATGTGAGTCAAACACACAAAGTGTGGTTAGTGATTTTGATCTGGCTCAGATTGTTTCTGAAGCCTTCCCTGGCACTGACTTCAGAGCATGTGTCACACACATAATTGGGCTGCCTAAATATATGTGTGTGTTTGTGTGTGTGTGTGTGTGTGTGTGTGTGTGTGTGCTCGTTGGTGTGGTGTGTGTTGGTGTGTTGTTGGTGTGTGTGTGTGTGTGTGTGTGTGTGTGTATGTGTGTGTGTGTGTGTTGTGTGTGTTGTTTGTGTGTGTGTGTGTGTGTGTGTAACTGGAAGAAGCAAAGTAGCCAGTCTGCCTTCATAAGAGTGAGATAAACCACCAACACATTTCTTGGGCCAACAGGAACAGCCCAGGCCGTGTTGTAATCTGTTTGTCGATCTCATGCTGCACGTTGAAAAACACCAATCATGCCTGTCACAGTTTGATTAATGTTATGAAAGCACTCAGTCCCACTCCAGAGAATTGCTAGCGCATGCCCAGTGAAATCATTTGACAGTGGTGCTGCTCTGTCTGAACAGGCTTCCAGTTTTTGGGTGTGACAGTTTCTCTCTGTCTCCTATTGGAGAGAGACAGTGTTGTTATGACATTGGCTTGATTTTACATGATGAGACGACCAAACACATCAGAGGGAGTTTGTAGAGACCTACAGGCCAACTCCACACAGGATCCACAAGGCTATAGATTGTGGGAATGTGTGTGGTGTGTGTGTGGTGTGTGTGAAGTCCGCAGGCGGTGTGTGTCGCATGCGTGTGTGTGTCCGCACACGTGTGTGTGTGTTCATCACCAATCTCTAGATCAGTCTCCATTTGTCCTGGCTTTTTGATCTCTTGGAAGATACACCTTCACAATACTCACCTACACCATCATAATACTCACTACACCATCATAATACTCACTAACACCATCACCAATACTCACTACACCATCACAATACTCACTACACCACCCCAATACTCACTACACCATCACAATACTCACTACACTATCACAATAATCACTACACCATCACAATAATCACTAACACCACCACAATACTCCACTACACCTATCACAATTAATCCACTACACTATCACAAATAATCACTACACCACCCACAATACTCACTACTACCTATCACAATTACTCACTACACTATCACAATAATCCACTACACCCCATCACAATACTCACTACACCATCACAATACTCACTACACTATCACAATAATCACTACACCATCACAATAATCACTACACCACCACAATAATCACTACACAGTCCACAGGAGAATAATCAGAGACAAAGATATAGGACCTTTCCATTCCCTTCTCTGCTGCACTGTTTGTCTAAGTGATCCAAAGCATTACATTACATATAATTTTGTCTGCCTTAATAATAAAGCACAYAATGAAACTCTGAAGGCAATATCATTAGTAATTACAGTTGTAGAAGGATACCACTGTTCAGTATAATTAGAAGATCAACGGTGAGAAAGACACTTTTTAATTAACCGATGCCATACATCCTTATATTTCAAACCATAGATACAAGCGAGACAATTGTGTTTAATATCTCAATATATTTCCGTACACAATCAAATTAGTTTCCCAGATTCCCAGGTTGAGATTCTGAAAATATGGTGAGACCAAGTGCAGTAACTATGGAAAGGTTGTGTAGAGGTCACAGTATATACACGGAATACATTGAATGGTCAGAAAAGGTCAAAGGATAACTCCTGTATCAGCAAAATATGTATGTGTTTTTTCCCTCTCTACAGTACGTGAGAAATGATTCAGTACTACTAATGATCTAGTATGGCCTAGTAGTGTTCTAGTCACCCTCTCTGGCCTGAGGCACTGAATTCACCCATGACAACAGCGTATTACCGGTACCTCTGTATGTACTGTAGCCTCGTTACTGTTCTTCTATTGTTGCTCTTTTTTTAACTTTAGTTTATTTAGTAAATATTTTTCTTAACTCTTGCTTGTATTAAAACTGCATAGTTGGTTAATTGTTTGTTATTAAGTATTTCACGGTAAGGTTTACACCTGTTGTATTCGGTGCATGTGACCATTTTTKGGGGGATTGATTTGATTTGTTAGCCGGAGACACATGGCGATTATACTGTACTGTTTAACCCCCAGACCTACAGGCCATTACAGGGATCAACGAACAGGGCTATCTTTCTTTTACGGTCCGATCCCTCACTATTCCCCCCACTAGCAGTGGCTCAAGAACCATGGAAAATGTTCCCTCCGTACAATGCAGAGAGCCAGTCTTTTCACTATTCATTATGGCAGTATGTTATTTTATTTTCCCCATAAAGTCCTAAAGAGCTTTAATTTAGCTAGAGGCGCTTTTCTGGGCAAGGCCTGTCTAATGACATTTTGTGTATGCCCAAAGCTACAATGCCAAGATGTAATGCATATGCAGTGGTAACATGTTCACAATTCAACTTCTCGATACTAAACATTTTTTCGAGGTCTAATTAATGTCACATAACCTACTGACTATAATATTTTGACTGGAAGTATTCCCATGCCTTTTGCTTGATGACTGCGTGGTGAAGCAATGGTGAAATCGTTATAGAGCTTTGCCAAGTGAGAGACAATTCTGGTAATTTGCATGTTGTGTTGTTCAAACAGTGTGTGAACTCTACCCCTTTGATCCATTATGGATGAGGCACCAGTAGTACCAACTTGGACTCAAGGGTAGACGTAACAATTAGTATGATATGTTAAGTTTCGTTAGGTACCTATTAATTTGTAGATGTCCATCATCCTATCTCCTCACGCCATTTGCACACACTGTATATAGACATTCTTTTTTTTCTATTGTGTTATTGACTGTACACTTGTTTTTTCCATGTGTAACTCTGTGTTGTTGTTTGTGTCGCACTGCTTTGCTTTATCTTGGCCAGGTCACAGTTGTAAATTAGAACTTGTTCTCAACTAGCTTACCTGGTTGAAGAAAGGTGAAATAAAAAAAATAAAAATAACATTTCCTATGATTTGTTACAAATTATAATTCGTATGATATTGTTCAAATTGTAATACGTACAATATGTTACGGATTGCAATATGTACAAAGCTTATGAATTTGCTGTATGATATGGTACGAATTCCAATTTGTTGTGGCCAACGTTAGCTAGGTCGCTAGGTGGCTAATGCAAACTTTAGCTAGGTGGCTAACGTTAGCTAGGCTAGGGGTTAGGGTTAGGGGTTATGGTTAAGGTTAGGGTTAAGGTTAGAAATAAGGTTAAGGTTAGAGGATAGGGGAAGGGTTGGCTAACATGCCAAGTAGTTGCAAAGTGGTAAGTAAATGCAAAGTTGCTAATTATCTACAATGCTAAAGTTGTCCTTGATGAGATTCGACCATGCAACCTTTGGGTTTCTAAACATTCGCGATATCCATCCATCTACCCCAACCAACTACACTATTTTAGTTTTTGCCATTAGGTACCTTCTGTCTTATGTAACTATACCAAACGTAACATATTATATTAATTTGGCTTCCCAGATTTACATTTACTATGTTACGTCTAGTCTATGAGAGCAGGCTGGCAGTATGACAAGCTCTCCCTTTGTTCTGCCTGACACTCCTGTTACCCCACAGGAAAAGGCTCATGGTCGTGTAACTGTATTCACTGGCTGAACTACTGCTATTCGTACTGAAGGGGGAGGCCACCATTAGGGACATGTTGCGTCTTCACTTTGAGATAACCACCACCTACCCCGCTCTGTAAAACCATACTGTCTACTACTGAACATACGCCATATGAGACTTGGCTGGTGATTATATGGATACATTGATTAATTATTCAAATAATGATAAGATAATCATGTGAGATTCCCAGTGTTTGATGTTGAAAGTGTAAATTATTGTTGTACCCTCAATGTGGACTGGAGACCAATGCAATGTATGTGTTATGCAACTATGAGTGCTGCCTATAGGGGAGCTGTAGAGCCTTTTCGAAGCTTATTCAACTGGTTAAGCAAAATAAGCTGTGAGTTGCATTGGCCAGTGAAACTCATTGTTCAGCTATCTAACAATGAACCACAAATAATTTTACCCCAAACAGTTCACATAATGTTTCCTTGTTAATGAAAGGTATGCATGTCATTGCTCAATTTTTGTTTCAATGGATTGTAGATGATAATTCAAATAGAATCACACAGCCTCATTAAAAGTGCTGAATATTTCATCAATACATGCATAGTTTTAATATTCACATCAAATAGAATTTGATATAGCCACCTTTATGTCCAATGTTTTAGGCTGCTAAAATCACAAATGCTGTCATGGACAGTCATCACTGTTTCCTAAAGTCCTCTTTTCTTCCCTGCGGAGAATGCGTGACTGACGTGGTTTCACTGTATATTTCAGTATTTCACTCAAAGTTCCCTTTGTCTCCAGATTACTTCATGTGAGAAAAAATAAATGMCTCTCACTCGCTAATGATTTTTCCTCCAATTGAATGGCTGACAAGTAATTCACTCCTAACTGCTCAGAAACTGGCACAGTTATTTCATTGTTTCAGCCCTCCTTTCTACAGGAGCCTGTAAAGTGGGGATGCCAATGTAGAATTGTTCTGTTTCCAGTCGAATGGTGCCAACCGGTGTTTCCTGAGGCTGAGGAGAAGCTATGCCTGACAGATGTTGTGTGTTACCCCGTAGCAGTGGAAAGATCACACACGTGATCTGACATTTCAGCAGTCATAGATATAATGTGAATATTCAAACGATCAAGGTAGAGCAGTGGTTCCAAACAAGGCTACTTGAACTTCCAGGGGGTTCTTAGCCTATCCACAGGGGGTTCTTAGCCTATCCACAGGGGGTTCGTAGCCTATCCACAGGGGGTTCTTAAAATATCCACCAGGGTGTCTTAGTCTATCCACAGGGGTTCTTAGTCTATCCACAGGGGGTTCTTAGCCTATCCACAGGGGTTCTTAAAATATCCACAGGGTGTTCTTAGTCTATCCACAGGGGGTTCTTAGCCTATCCACAGGGGTTCTTAGCCTATCCACAGGTGTGTTCTTAGTCTATCCACAGGGGGTTCTTAGTCTATCCACAGGGGTTCTTAGCCTATCCAACAGGGGGTTCTTAGCCTATCCACAGGGGTTCTTAGTCTATCCACAGGGTTCTTAGTCATCCACAGGGTTCTAGCCTATCCACAGGGGTTCTTAGCCTATCCACAGGGTTCTTAGTCTATCCACAGGGTGTTCTAGCCTATCCACAGGGGTTCTTAGCCTATCCACAGGGGTTCTTAAAATATCCACAGGGTTTCTTAGTCTATCCACAGGGTTCTTAGTCTATCCACAGGTTCTTAGCCTATCCACAGGGGTTCTTAGCCTATCCACAGGGGGTTCTTAGTCTATCCACAGGGGGTTCTTAGTCTATCCACGGGGTCTTAGCCTATCCACAGGGGGTTCTTAGCTATCCACAGGGTTCTTAGTCTATCCACAGGGTTCTTAGCCATCCACAGGGTGTTCTTAGTCTTCAAGGGGTTCTTAGTCTATCACAGGGGTTCTTAGCCTATCCACAGGGTTCTTAGCCTATCCACAGGGTTCTTAGCCTATCCACAGGGGGTTCTTAGTCTATCCACAGGGGTTCTTAGCCTATCCACAGGTGTTCTTAGTCTATCCACAGGGGTTCTTAGCCTATCCACAGGGTGTTCTTAGTCTATCCACAGGGGTTCTAGCCTATCCACGGGGTTCTTAGTCTATCCACAGGGGTTCTTAGCCTATCCACAGAGGTTTTTAGTACTTGAGAAGACTCATGAAACTATAGGCTTACTGGTAAAATGCACATGAGGGGTACTTCAGGGGTACTCTGGGCAGAACAAAATACAGTTGGTGTACAGGAACCACTAAGATAGAACACTGCCATTGTCAACACACTGTAAATCCTACTGCCGTAGGCTAAATCACATTAAAGTGTTTGACATAAAAATATAAAATGTTGATATCATCATTTGTAGGTTTAGCTGGAATTATACAGCATATACAAGAAGTCTACCCAGTCTGAATGCGCTCTACCAGCTTCTGAATTCATTCTAGAGTTTCCAGGAGATATTTGGCCCTGAAGTATGCATGCAATTAGGCATGCTGCACACACACACACACACACACACACACACACACACACACACACACACACACACACACACACACACACACACACACACACACACACACACACACACACACACACACACACACACACACACACACACACACACACACACACACACACACACACACACACACACACACACACAGTGCAGTAGAACAGGGGTGTAACAGAAGAGTCTGATAGGATAGGGGTGTAGAGGTACTACACTACTAAACATCCCTCTAATGTAAGGGTCCTGTGTGTAGCTGGTGTAGAGAGTCAGGCGCAGGACAGCAAATATGAGTAATCAACGTACTTTTACWAAAAAATGACAAACGTACAAAGTAACATCACGAGCACACAATGACGGACCGAAAATACAATAAACAATCACTCACAAATACAACATGGGGAACAGAGGTTTAAATCTTAAACAAGTAATTGATTGAGTGAAGCCAGGTGTGATAAAACAAAGACAGAACAAATGGAAAATGAAAAGTGGATCGGCGGCGGCTAGAAAGCCGGTGACGTTGACCGCCGAACGCCACCCGAACAAGCGGAGGGACCGACTTCGGCGGAAGTCGTGACAGTACCCCCCCGACCTCGGAGACGACCCAGAGGACGAGGCGCAGGGTGATCTGGATGGAGACGGTGGAAATCCCGCAGCAACAAAGGGTCCAGGACGTCCTCCACCGGCACCCACAATCTCTCCTCCGGACCATACCCCTCCCACTCCACGAGGTACTGAAGGCCCCTCGCCCGACGCCTCGAGTCCAGGATGGCTCGAACAGCATACGCCGGGGCCCCCTCGATGTCCAGAGGGGGCGGAGGAACCTCCCGCACCTCAGCTTCCTGGAGTGGACCAGCCACCACCGGCCTGAGGAGAGACACATGGAATGAGGGATTAATGCGATAATCTGGGGGAAGCTGTAACCTGTAGCATACCTCGTTCAGTCTCCTCAGGACTTTAAATGGCCCCACAAACCGCGGACCCAGCTTCCGGCAGGGCAGGCGGAGGGGCAGGTTTCGGGTTGAGAGCCAGACCCGGTCCCCAGGTGCGAAAACCGGGGCCTCGCTGCGGTGGCGGTCGGCGCTCGCTTTTTGCCGGTCGGCGTTCGTTTTGGGCCATCTCTGTACAGGGGATGAATGTCGCCCACTCCCCCGGCCGGTCCTGGCGATATGCCGCAGAAACCTACCCACATCCTGATTTACTCTCTCCACCTGCACGTTACTCTCGGGGTGAAAACCTGAGGTAAGGCTGACCGAGACCCCTAGACGTTCCATGAACGCTCTCCAGACCCTGGACGTGAACTGGGGACCCCGATCAGAGACTATGTYCTCAGGCACCCCATAGTGCCGGAAGACGTGAGTGAACAGGGCCTCCGCAGTCTGTAGGTCCGTAGGGAGACCGGGCAAAGGGAGGAGACGGCAGGACTTAGAAAACTGATCCACAGCGACCAGGATCGTGGTGTTGCCCTGTGAGAGAGGAAGATCCGTCAGGAAGTCCACCGACAGGTGCGACCACGGCCATTGTGGAACAGGTAGGTGTTGTAATTTCCCTCTGGGCAGGTGCCTGGGAGCCTTGCACTGTGCGCACACCGAGCAAGAGGAAACATAAACCCTCACGTCCTTGGCCAAGGTGGGCCACCAGTACTTCCCACTAAGGCAATACACTGTCCGACCGATGTCAGGATGACCAGAGGAGGGTGACGTATGGGCCCAATAGATCAAACGGTCGCGGACAGCAGACGGAACGTACATGCGCCCAGCTGGACACTGGGGGGAGTGGGCTCTGTGCGTAACGCACGCTCGATGTCCGCGTCCAGCTCCCACACCATCGGTGCCACCAGGCAAGAGGCCGGAAGTATGGGAGTGTGATCCATGGACCGCTCCTCTGTGTCATACATCCGGGACAGTGCATCTGCCTTAGCGTTCTGGGAACCTGGTCTGTAGGATAGAGTGAAAACAAAACGGGTAAAGAACATAGCCCACCTTGCCTGGCGAGGGTTCAGTCTCCTCGCCGCCCGGATGTACTCCAGATTGCGGTGGTCAGTCCAGATGAGAAAAGGGTGCTTAGCCCCTCAAGCCAATGTCTCCACGCCTTCAGAGCCTTGACAACAGAAAACAGCTCTCGGTCCCCCACATCATAGTTTCGCTCCGCCGGGCTGAGCTTCTTCGAAAAGAAAGCACAGGGGCGGAGATTTGGTGGCGTGCCCGAGCGCTGAGAGAGCACGGCTCCTATCCCAGCCTCGGACGTGTCCACCTCCACTATGAACGCCAAAAAGGGGATGAGCCAGCACGGGAGCCGAGGTAAACAGAGCCTTCAGGTGACCAAAAGCCCTGTCCGCCTCAGCCGACCACTGCAGCCGCACCGGTCCCCCTTCAGCAGTGAGGTAATGGGAGCTACTACCTGACCAAAACCCCGGATAAACCTCCGGTAGTAGTTGGAAAGCCCCAGAAACCCCTGCACTTCCTTTACCGTGGTGGAAGTCGGCCAATTACGCACGGCTGAAATGCGGTCACTCTCCATCTCCACCCCTGATGTGGAAATGCGGTACCCTAAGAAGGAGACGAACTGATGGAAGAACAGACATTTCTCAGCCTTGACATACAGGTCATGCTCCAACAGTCGACCAAGCACCCTGCGCACCAGGGACACATGCTCGGCACGTGTAGTGGAGTATATCAGAATGTCGTCGATATACACCACTACACCCTGCCCGCGCAGGTCCCGGATAATCTTGTCAACATAGGCCTGGAATACTGATGGAGCATTCATTAACCCGTACGGCATGACGAGGTACTCATAGTGCCCTGAGGTGGTACTAAATGCCGTSTTCCACTCGTCCCCCTCCCGGATACGCACCAGGTTGTAAGCGCTCCTGAGATCCAATTTTGYGAAGAAGCACGCCCCGTGCATTGACTCGATCGCACTGGCGATGAGAGGCAGCGGGTAGCTGTACCTCACAGTGAACTGATTGATCCCTCGATAGTCAATATACGGGCGCAGACCCCGATCCTTCTTCTTCACAAAAAAGAAACTCAAGGAGGCAGGTGAAGTGGAGGGTCGAATGTATCCCTGCCCCAGGGATTCGGAGACATATGTTTCTATAGCCACCATCTCCTCCTGTGACAGAGGATACACGTGACTCCTGGGAAGTGCTGCGTCAACCAGGAGATTTATCGCACAATCCCCCCGTCGATGAGGTGGTAATTTAGTCGCCCTCTTCTTACAGAAGGCGAGAGCCAAATCGACATATTCTGACGGGATGCGCACGGTGGAGACCTGGTCTGGACTTTCCACCGTAGTCGCACCGATGGAAACCCCCACACACCTCCCTGAGCACTCTCGTGACCACCCCTTGAGAGCCCTCTGTTGCCACAAAATAGTGGGGCCATGACAGGCCAACCAGGGTAAGCCCAGCACCACAGGAAACGCAGGAGAATCAATAAGGAAGAGACTGATTCTCTCCTTATGACCCTCCTGCGTAACCATGTCAAGTGGAGCAGTGGCCTCCCTAATCAGCCATGACCCTAATGGTCGACTATCTAGGGCATGCACAGGGAAGGGCATATCCACAGGAACAAGGGGAATCCCTAAACTATGAGCAAATGAACGGTCAATAAAATTCCCAGCTGCACCTGAATCTACTAGCGCCTTATGCTGGGAATGTGGGGAAAACTCAGGAAATGAAATAAACACATACATGTGAGCAACAGGGGGCTCTGGGTGAACCTGGTGCCGACACACCCGGGGTGACACGATAGTGCCCTGCCCGCTGCCTCGACTCCCAGAGGAACCCCTCAGCACCGACCAGCAGTGTGCCCTCTGCGGCCACAGATTGTGCAGGGAATGGCCCCTCCTCCGGTCGCCCTAAATGCAGCACTTCCCAGCTCCATGAGCGTCGGAGCGGAGCTGCTTGGGGATGGAACTGACAGGTCCCGATCCGGACGTCCGCGGGCAGTCAGCAGGTTGTCCAGCCGGATGGACATGTCCACCAGCTGGTCCAATGTGAGGGTGGTGTCTCGGCAGGCCAACTCCCGAAGGACGTCCTTGCGCAGACTGCACCTGTAGTGATCGATCAGGGCCCTGTAGTTCCATCCCGCGTTGGCGGCCAGGGTCCGGAAGTCCAAGGCGAAATCCTCGTCCCCTGACTCAGGTGGAACAGACGTTCCCCTCAGTCCATAGCAGCGTCTCCCTCACTCCATACAGCATTGGCCTACTACAGGGCTTTGCCTGAGAGGCAGGAGATGAGGGC
This sequence comes from Salvelinus sp. IW2-2015, assembly GCF_002910315.2. Lineage (NCBI taxonomy): Eukaryota > Metazoa > Chordata > Actinopteri > Salmoniformes > Salmonidae > Salvelinus > Salvelinus sp. IW2-2015. The sequence continues at coordinate 8,607,552 of NC_036855.1, forward strand.
GGACACACTCTCACGCCCCGAAGGAGCCGGGTGGACGGTCGCCAGGTAGAGCTCCAGCTGTAGTAGAAAACCCTGGCATCCGGCAGCCGTCCCATCATACTCCATCGGGAGCGCGAGTCAAATCCCRCTGGGACCAGGTGGCAGAGGGGTGGACAGTGGAACCTGTTGTAGTGGGGCTGGTGGAGGCGCTGGAAAACCTCCTCCTCTCTCCCAGCGATCCATCGTCTGCAGCACGCGATCCATGGCTGTGCCCAGACGTTGCAACATGGTCGCGTGCTGCTGAACGCGCTCCTCCACTGCAACTGGGAGGGCATCTGCTCCTGCTGACTCCAACCTTCAGGTGAGTGATTCTGTAAGGGTCCTGTGTGTAGCTGGTGTAGAGAGTCAGGCGCAGGACAGCAAATATGAGTAATCAACTTACTTTTACTCAAATGACAAATGTACAAAGTAACATCACGAGCACACAATGACGGACCGAAAATACAATAAACAATCACTCACAAATACAACATGGGGAACAGAGGGTTAAATAATAAACAAGTAATTGATTGAGTGTGATAAGTGTGATAAGTGTGATAAGACAAAGACAGAACAAATGGAAAATGAAAAGTGGATCGGCGGTGGCTAGAAAGCCGGTGACGTCGACCGCCGAATGCTGCCCGAACAAGGAGAGGGACCGACTTCGGCGGAAGTCGTGACATCTAAACACTACTCTAAACACTCAACACTACTAAACATCCCTCTAAACACTACTCTAAACTCTCAACACTACTAAACACCACTAAGTAGAACTATGCAGTACACGTATCCTACACCATACAGCAGGGACTGTCATCTAGATTCAGCTGTGGTCAGGGGGCCGGAACATAACTACAAATAATTGGTAGACTGCAAATTGACCTTAAGAAGCCCAAACAGATATAATGTTTGTCTAAAACATAGTCATTTCAAACCTTGCTTACATTTGTAGATGATCACGTGTCTCTCTACTATGTGATGGAATACTTGGGAACAGATTTCCAAACGTAACTTTATCGACAACAATGAACTTTCTTTTTTTTTTTTGATCAGAAAACTTGTGGGAGGGGCGCAAATAAAACCGACAGTTGGGGAACCTTGCCATACAGTAACTGCCTTTGATAACATCTAGCTGTGAAGCTATGCCAATGGACGTTGATGTGTGTTAATGTAAAATACAGACCTGACATGATACAGTTGGCCCAGCGACCCCCGGTGAAGGAAGGCACACGGTGGAGTGGAGTGTGGCAGACGCGAGGCGGGGTCTAAACCTCTCCGTGCCTCCAGCATCAATCCGACTTATTCTTATTCATACGCCATCAGATGAGAGGCAGGCCACTGAGATTAGCTGCAGATCAAAAGGCTCGCTGCTTCGCTGCCTAGTGAGCACCACTCATGTTTTGTAGATTTAGGCAACTCTAGTGCACAGGCACTCTAGCGACAGAGAAACCATGTGGTGTGGTGTACTGTACAGGCAACGACACTGCTCAGGGCGGTAGACTCAGACTGGAAAGGGATTTCTCCTAAACGAGGCCGGACTGCGGCTGGAACGTGGAAATTTGAAATGGTGTAATAAAGCAAATAGAAGACAAAGGAAAACTACCGCCCCATTACTGCAAGAAATTACAGTGGAACGAAGGTACTTGTCCTTTCAGTGCCGTCACGATGAAACTACTTCCATGTGTGTAATACGTCTTGGTTCAGTGATCATTTGTTTTAAATGTGAAAAGTATGGCTTGTGTAACGGAAGATCATGGCGTCTGGAGCACCAATAGGCAGCATAACCACGACAACTACTGCAAAGCCATACACCAAGAGCAATTAAAACACATCAGCAGCAATGGTGTGTACCATTTTTCTTTCGCCGCAATCTATTTCTCCGTAAGGCTTAGTGTAAATCCAAACGAACATATCAATTGCACCAGACTCATAACATTAACCGTATTATGTGCTCACAAGCGTAATCTCTGCAATCAAGGAAGCTAAGTTTAGATACAAACACAGCCTTAAACATTCCTGGGGTTCTCTCTGTGCTGCAAATGTCAAGAGTGCTATCAACCCCACACTAAGCATAAGTTGGCGTTAACATTACTAACTGATTGATGGTCAATTTGCAGTGTATCAAGACTGTGAGAAGCTTCCCGAAGGATGGGCACATACATCAAAGTAATATAGTACAGGCAACAGTACAACGGTACAGGGTGATGGCGAAGCAACAGGATGGGGGTGGTGGTTGGAAGTTCAAAGGGATAGAGAGGCCTGGATAAGAGAGGAAAAACAATGACTTTCCTCAACTTCATTTCCCATCAAAGCGCTGGACTGTTGGGGCAAAAAAGTTTTAAGTGAAGAGAGGTTTTTACTGGGTCAATGCTTCTAAGGTACCCTCTCTTCAGGGTTGATATTAAGAGGAAGGAAAGTAATGGCTCACTTTGTTGGCCTGAACCTAACAAGGTGACACAGAACCAAAGTTACACAGAATATCCCCAGACACCCAGGATTTCAAATGGTAAACCTAAGCATCTTGACAGGAGATGTAGAAATGGTAAAGTATAATTTATTTATTTTATAATAACATTTCAATTATTATTATTATGTTTTTTATTACATTTTAATAATAGCTATTACTGCTACTTAATTGCCTGCTGATGGGCCATCAACAACAGTACTCAAACTCGTTGCGTAGGTTACTAAAACTCCTTGAATCAAAGGTCTGAAGAAACAGTTGAACAAAGCCTTTCAGCATCCATAAAAATCTATCTCAACTTTTGTTTGAGTTGGAATTCTTTGGTGTTGTTTTAGGATGTTTGCCTGCTATTGAGTACATTTTTCTTCTTCCCCTGCCTTCAGAGAGGCAGTTAGTTCAATATCAACTCCCTTCAGTTGGTGTAATATGACAAATTTCCTCTTTGTCTTATTTAAGTGTTGGCCTCTGTGTGATACAAATTGATATTGAAGTCTGCAGCAGCCACTTAGGTGGCTACCTTGCGGGGTAAGCTATTTCTAAGGCAAACAGCATGTTGAAGCCATGCACTTTTCACTCACAGATGATTTCAGATTACGCAACGAGGTGTTCTTAGCAATTAACCTTAGGAAGACCAATAACCCAAACTGACTGTGCTGAATTCAAACAAAAAATACAAGACAGTATGAAGTTACTCTAGAGAGTCAAACCATTTGTCATGCCTTGGAGAAATGAAAAGGTATACATGTAAAACTCCAACCTATGTAGCTACAGTACAGGATCCTCCATGGGCCATTCACTGGCACAGAAGTGATTGGCAACAGCTGTTTGTGACTGCCCGATCTCCAACTTCAGCATAGCTCAACCTTTAAGCTTTTCCATCTCTTGGTTCTCTGTCACGCACTAACTGTAAGTACCTGAGGTAAAAGAACCTAGCGTCCATTCTCTGCCCAAATGGGTTTGATTGCAGATCCAGATGTATTTTTATTGTTCTGACACGACAAAGTTACTGTTTCTCTTTTCAATATAGGCTACACAAGTCAACATAAATAATTTACTAACAATAATGCCAATACTCTATTACAATATAGTTAGTTGTGTAACAGATTTATGGCTAGTCATCATCCACTCTATGGCAAAAAGAGTGCCCCTGCCAGAACCATATCTTTCATCTAGCAGAAAGTCACAGTGCACCATGGAAAGTAGAAGGGGAAGCTAAGGGTGTGCTCTGTAAACTCACCCGTACCGTATCTCTGCTTCTCCAGGAAGTACCACCCTACAGGACCAGCTGAGGGACAGCTCAATCAAACAGTCACAGGTAAAGAAAATATATATAGTTAGAGATAAGTGTAAAAGAAGAGTAAAAAGTTCACTGTAAAACAAAAAATGTCCTGCATGTATAAAAGCCAGACCAGCTGGCTTTGAATATAAACCCCTGTTTTGGGTTGTGTTTTGCCCCTGATCTCTCTCCACACTGAACCCAAGACTTGTTCTCCCCAAACCCCCCACCCCACATCCCCCTCCCCCCCGATCCACCTGCCCCAGTCACTCCTGAGTATATTTAGCCCGCTGAGGGATCAGGGACACATAGAATTTTGTCAGCGGTGGCATATGTTCCCTGGATTATTGCCCCCAAAAGAATGTTACCATCCACGAAGTAGAAAAAAAATACCCCCTCATCCCTCACTGTACATTTAACAACACCCCAAGTCCTGCTTTCATTTAAACTTGCATGATGAAAAGACACCATTATTAGTACCAAGAACTAGTGGCCATCTCCAGAAACAAAACAAATATGTAGCCTGTCCCTCCTTTCTTTAGATATAGTCTATATAGGGGCGATTTCCAGATAAAGTCCTGGACTAAATTACTATTTTATGCTTGACTAATGAAATAAAATTTCTCAACCATGATGTAAAATAAACTTGAAATAATCGGGCTTTAAACGGTCTGATTTGCACAAAGAAAATGAGGGCTAATCCAGGTGTATGTGAGGGTATAAATTAAACCTAGAAGGAGGGGGGTTAACTTCAGATGAATTCAGTATGTCAATGGCAATGGTGGTTTCCTGCTTTTCCTGACAGAGTTGAAAGTTAGCATGGGGTATTACTTTTCCAATTTACTGTAGTAAATCCAGAAGTAATAAATTGATTTAATGTGCATTAAATGGTAGCGCAATATTCATTTTTTTGTTGCTTTCTGTTGCAGAATCATACTGTAATGGCGTATTTTGTAATTTACTGCATTTCTTAAGCAATTGATTTTATCTTGTGCATTGTTTGATTTTGATAGCCTACTCCAATCCGTTCTCATGCATACACACCTTGAGTATTTACCGTCATTCATAACCAAGTGTGAAGGTGGAATTCACCACATACGACTGGGAAAAATCCACTTGAACATCCCTGAAACTGCAGCAATTACTATTGGGAAACTCGTCTATCATCCCTGACCTCCGACTTCTCCCACATGCCGACCTTGGACATCACCTACTAAGGAAATGACCTCGATAACAGCCTTTTTTCGGCAGTTAAACGCAACAACAAAACATGATTTTTAAAAAGCAATCTATTCCTATAATATATTAACACTATAATTTGTTTGCCAGTATGACAAGGTGTAAATTTAGTTAATGGTTGACGCAGCTTGTTTGCTATTAGCCAATCTGAGTTTCTCAACAACTTCAAAGCATGTGAATGCATCCAACTCGTATTTACTAATTCACAACTGGAAATTACCACCCTTCCACTTCCCAGCACGAGTCAAGGAAATGTTTCTGGAATCCATCTTTTTGAATTAGGCCTTGTGAAGATGTCAATGAGCCATCGTCATGTTGGATATTTTCCATCCATTTGTCTCCACACAAAAGGACAGATATTTTGGTAGGCTTCAGACATTGCTCACTAAATTACCTATGGTATCGCTAGTCAACCAGTCAAAATATTGTGCTTCATATATCAAGTGAACCCAAATGTCAGAGTCTGGGAATCATTATCATGTATGTGTAGGATTACTTTGGCCTCTATTCAAACAGCGTTAACCTGCATTGGCATACATAGCAGATGTCTTGGCATTGTTAGAGGTGTAACAGCAGTAAGCTGACCAATAGGTGAGCGGCTGTTCCTGTGTGTCATAAACCACTCCCTATCCGTACTTGGTTAGAAGTTCAAAATGGCGATAGAAGTCAAATAAGGGCCTCCCGAGTGGCACATTGCATGCAGTGCTAGAGGCGTTACTACAGACCCGGGTTCATTCCTGGGCTGTGCCACAACTGGCCGTGACCGGGAGTCCCATAGGACGGCGCACAATTGGCCCAGCGTCGTGTTAAGGAGCGTGGTTAGGCGGGTCATGATTTGGAGGAAGCATGACTTCACCTTCACCTCTCCCGAGCCCGTTAGGGAGTTGCAGCGGTGACACAAGATCGAAAATTGTGGCAAAAACAAGAAGAAAAAAATCATATTAAGTCAAATAAAATCAAATGGTGTGTGTGTACAGTTGAAGTCGGAAGATTACATACACCTTAGCCAAATACATTTAAACTCCGTTTTTTTTTTTACAATGCCTGACATTTAATCCTAGTAAAAATTCCCTGTCTTAGGTCAGTTAGGATCACCACTTTATTTTAAGAATGTGAAATGTCAGAATAATAGTAGAGATAATTATTTATTTCAGCTTTTATTTCTTTCATCACATTCCCAGTGGGTTAGAAGTTTACATACACTCAATTAGTATTTGGTAGCATTGTCTTTAAATTGTCTAACTTGGGTCAAACTTAACGGATAGCCTTCCACAAGCTTCCCACAATAAATTGGATGAATTTTGGCCCATTCCTCCTGACAGAGCTGGTGTAACTGAGTCAGGTTTGTGGGCCTCCTTGCTCGCACACACTTTTTCAGTTCTGCTCACAAATGTTCTATAGGATTGAGGTCAGGGCTTTGTGATGGCCACTCCAATACCTTGACTTTGTTGTCCTTAAGCCATTTTGCCACAACTTTGGAAGTATACTTGGGGTCATTGTCCATTTGGAAGACCCATTTACGATCAAGCTTTAACTTCCTGACTGATGTCTTGAGATGTTGCCTCAATATATCCACAAACTTTTCCATCCATATAATTTTTCTCCCTCATGATGCAATCTATTTTGTGAAGTGCACCAGTCCCTCCTGCAGCAAAGCACCCCCACAACATGATGCTGCCAACCTGTGCTTCACGGTTGGGTTGGTGTTCTTTGGCTTGCAAGCCCCCCCTTTTTTCCTCCAAACATAAAGATGGTCTTTATGGCCAAACAGTTCTATTTTTGTTTCATCAGACCAGAGAACATTTCTCCAAAAAGTACGATCTTTGACCACTTGTGCAGTTGCAAACCGTAGTCTGGCTTTTTTTATGACGGTTTTGGAGCAGTGGCTTCTTCAATGCTGAGCGGTGTCGATATAGGACTCATTTTACTGTGGATATAGATACTTTTGTACCTGTTTTCTCCAGCATCTTCTCAAGGTCCTTTGCTGTTGTTCTGGGATTGAATTCCACTTTTCGCACCAAAGTACGTTCATCACTAAGAGACAGCGTCTCCTTCCTGAACGGTATGACCGTTGCGTGTTCCCATGGTTTTTACAGTTGCGTACTGTTATTTGTACAGATGAACACAATGCATTCAGGCATTTGGAAATTGCTTCCAAGGATGAACCAGACTTGTGGAGGTCCACAATTTTTTTCTGAGGTCTTGGCTGATTTCTTTTGATTTTCCCATGATGTCAAGCAAAGAGGCACTGAGTTTGAAGGTAGGCCTTGAAATACATCCACAGGTACACCGCCAATTGACTCAAATGATGTAAATTAGGCTATCAGAAGCTTCTGAAGCAATGACATCATTTTCTGGAATTTTCCAAGCTGTTTAAAGTCACAGTCAACTTAGTGTATGTAAACTTCTGACCCACTGGAATTGTGATACAGTGAATTACAAGTGAAATAATCTGTCTGTAAACAATTATTGGAAAAATTACTTGTGTCATGCACAAAGTAGATGTCCTAACCGACTTGCCAAAACCATAGTTTGTTAATTTAACAAGAAATTTGTGGAGTGGTTGAAAAACAAGTTTTAATGACTCCAACCTAAGTGAATGTAAACTTCCGACTTCAACTGTATATGTGTAAGGGTTGGATGTGTGGAGAGTCAGTGCAAATAGTCTACAAGGTGCAGATCTGTGCAGGGAGACAGCTGTTCAACAGTCTGATGGCCTGGTGATAAAAGCTGTCTCGGAGCCTGTTGGAACCCGATGCTCCGATACCGCTTTCCGGATGGTAGCAGAGTGAACAGTACAAGGCTCGGTGACTGAAGTCTTTGATAACCTTCCAGGCCTTCCTCAAGGATCGCCTTTTGTAGATGTCTTGGAGGGCAGGGAGCCCGCCCCCAGGGATGGGTTGGGCCGTCTGCACCACCCTCTGTAGAGCCATTCGTTTGAGGGTGGTGCAGTTACCATGTCAGGCAGGGATGAAACTGGTCAAGATGCTCTCGATGGTACAGCTATAGAACTTGTTGAGGATCTGAGGGCCCATGCCACATTTCTTCAGTCGCCTGAGGTTGAAGAGGGGTTGTTGCGCCTTCTTCACCACGGTGTGAGTGTGACTGGTCCATATCAGGTCCTCTGTGATGTGCACACCGAGGAACTTTAAGCTTTTTAGCCTCTCCACTGCAGCCGATTCAATGTCAATAGTGGCATGCCCCCTCCCCTGCTTCCTGTAGTCCACGATCAGCTCCTTGACTTGCTGACATTGAGGGAGAGGCTGGCACCACTCTGTCATGGCTCTAAAATCCTCCTTGTAGGCTGACTCGTCGCGGTCAGTGATCGGGCCCACCAACGTTGTGTCATCGGAAAACTTAATGATGGTGTTGTGGATGGTGGTGTTGTCCGAGTTGTGCATGGCCACGCAGTCATGGGGGTACAGGGAGTATAGGAGGGGGCTGTGCACACACCCCCAGGAGGCCCGTGTTGAGAATAGTCAATGTGGCAAAGGTGTTGTTGCCTACCCTCACCACCTGGGGTCTGCCTTTCAGGAAGTCCAGAACCCAGTTGCAGAGGGAGGTGTTCATACCCAGGGCCTTGGGCTTAGTGAAAAGCCTGGAGGGGGCTATGGTGTTGAAAGCTGAGCTGTAGTCGATGAACAGCATTCTCACATAGGTAATCCTCTTGTCCAGGTGGGAAGGGGCAGCGTGCAGAGCAATGGCGATTGCATCGTCTGTCAATCTGTTGGGATGATATGCAAATTGTTATGGGTCCACGGTGTCCGGTAGGGTGGAGCTGATTTGGTCCTTGATGAGCATCTCAAAGCACTTCATGATGACAGAAGTGAGTGTTACAGGGTGATAGTCATTTAGGCAGGTTACCTTTGTTTGCTTGGGTACAGGGAAAGTGGTGGACATCTTGAAGCTTATGGGGATCACAGACTGGGACAGGGAGGGAGAGGTTGAATATGTCCATAAATACTCCAGCCAGCTGTTTCGCACAAGTTCTAAGGAAGCAGCTGGGGATGCCATCTGGGCTGGCTGCTTTGAGAGTGTACACACGATTGAACGTCTTACTCAAGTCTGCTCACAGGCCTCTTCAGCAGCGAGGGCCCTCTTAGGAGTGTCTGGGTTGATTGCCTCGAAGCAAGCATGAAAAGCTTTGAGCTTGTCTAGGAGAAGTAGGCTAATGCATGTTTTCATGTTAATTTGGATGGTGGGATTTATACCTTGTCAGTCTAATCCAGGTGTAGACAATAGAACATCACACATTCAAGTGTTTTAACTTGTAATTAGGCTGCATGAACTTCTAACGCGGTTGCATGGGATTTGTCGAATTAGAAAGTTGGGTGGTTTCGTTGCACCCAATGGCAGTGTCCACGATAAGCTAAAGCAAGAAGCTGCTTGTGTCTTTGTTTTCAGTAACGAGAATGTCTTTGCCATTGTTATGTAAAGGAGTGCAATAGCATTGCCATTCAAGTGTATTATCACAGTATTACGGTTTATTAAGCATTTACCTGTGTAGCCTAAAGGTGTGAATGGTTTATGCCAGGTGAGGATAGGCCATTTTAGAATGTGCCTTATTTTATAGGATCCTCATTCAGGGAGAGCTGTTTGTCTAGGTCACATGCTATTACTACAGCTTTGCCTTGTAGGCCTACTCAGACATGTTCCCTGAGTTTGAGGAGTTTAGCCTTAGTTCTCAGGTTGAGGTACAGTGTGGGGATTCAGTCTTCGTCACCTGTATGTTTTGTATAACCCACAGTGTGGGGATCCAGTCTTCATCACCTGTATGTTTTATGTAACCCACAGTGTGGGGACCCAGTCTTCATCACCTGTATGTTTTTACAGGTGATGAAAACTGGTCCCAACACTGTGGGTATTATAAAACATCCAGGTGATGAATGACTTGGGTCCCACACGTGGGTTACATAAAACATTACAGGTGATGAGACTGGATCTCCTAACACTGTGGTTTATACAAAACATACAGGTGACGAAGACTGATATCCCCACTGTACCTCAACCCTGGAGAGAACTATAAGAGTGACTAAACATCCTCATAAACTCAGAGGCTAGGGAATCTATGATGCATCCATGTCGAGTAGGCGCGTGAGACATCAATTTTCAGAAAGCGACGGCAAGTGCACTTATTACCGAGACCCGTTTGCTCACGTCACATAAGGTGTAACAAGGCGGTAACCATGCTGTACAGTATCCCCCCCCACCCCCCAGCATTGTGAGCACATAAGAGGCCAGCTACGGCAGTGACAAACATTATATGTTATGAGGGGGGCGTAGGATGTGTCGTATGTCTAAGAGAACACCTGCTGCAAATACGGTCGGCATTATGATACTAATATCTTGTTCTAGTAGCACCTGCGTATTCGACAAACAGTCTCCCTGAATGAGGATCCTATAAAATAGGGCACATTCTAAAATGGCCTATCCTCACCTGGCATAAACCATTCACACCTTTAGGCTACACAGGTAAATGCTTAATAAACCGTAATACTGTGATAATACACTTGAATGGCAATGCTATTGCACTCCTTTACATAACAATGGCAAAGACATTCTCGTTACTGAAAACAAAGACACAAGCAGCAGCTTCTTGCTTTACTTATCGTGGACACTGCCATTGGGTGCAACGAAACCACCCAACTTTCTAATTCGACAAATCCCATGCAACGCGTTAGAAGTTCATGCAGCCTAATTACAAGTTAAAACACTTGAATGTGTGATGTTCTATTGTCTACACCTGGATTAGACTGACAAGGATA
>NC_036855.1:8620020-8635251 GCF_002910315.2 Salvelinus sp. IW2-2015
ATACCACACTGTGGGTTATACAAAAACATACAGGTGATGAAGACTGGGTCCCACCACTGTGGGTTATACAAAACATACAGGTGATGAAGATCTGGTCCCCACACTGTGGGTTATACAAAACATACAGGTGATGAAGACTGGTCCCCACACTGTGGGTTATATAAAATATACAGGAGATGAAGACTGGGTCCCCACACTGTGGTTATACAAAACATACAGGTGATGAAGACTGGGTCCCCACACTGTGGGTTATATAAAACATACAGGTGATGAAGACTGGGTCCCCACACTGTGGGTTATATAGTATGTTTTATATAACCCACAGTGTGGGGACCCAGTCTTCATCACCTGTATGTTTTATATAACCCACAGTGTGGGGACCCAGTCTTCATCACCTGCACTGTTAAATACATTCCAAGTTGTTTTGCAGCTGATCCTCTGACTCCAACTCAACTGTTGCTGCTGAATGCCCAATCAGGCTGCTGGGTCCTTAACAGGCCTTGTCTGACTTAATATAAGCTGTGTCAGGGGAACTGCCCCCTTCTGTATGGAAGGCCTTGTGTGAGAATGAATAATATGTTGAGTGTTACTGGTACACACAACTTCCTCCATGTTGTCCAATTCTTCTGGAGTGTTGACCTAGCAGCAGAAAGTTCCCAAACAAATGTGAAATTCCCTCGGCACTAAATATATCATTTATGAGATTGCGGTGACACATACTTCGATAAGATCTTCAAGTTTATATTTATATTTATAATTGGAGCTCATTCATCCCTATGTATTTTTGCCATTTTGACAGATAAATTACAGTTCTGTTGTTTTAAAAAGAACCACAATATTCAGGAAATGTAGGCTATTCATTTTATTGAGTTAAACTAATACCTGATAAAATCAACCAAAGTAGCTAGAGGAAGGTTGTAGCTTTTCTTTGGCAGCCTGCATCATTACCGTAGGTCATTTCCCCCTTCCTCCAAATGATACATTTCCCCTCTTCAATATTTTGAACAAACCAAATTGGCCTTAGTATCAACTAAATAATATATCCACAGTAAGTCCTTTCACATAAGAATAGCTCAGAAGAGGAACTTATTTTTATCTGGGTATTTTCCAGTCACAGAAAAATGCAATCTCAAAATCTAATAATATTGAATAATACTCCTACATTTGTATTTGATACATCCCTGAAATCAATCAATGCACTGAAGTAGAGATGAATAATATTATATGAGGAGTGATGTGTGGGAAATATGAGTGTAATATGGATCACAGAAAGTGGAACAGAAAAGGAGGATACTGTTAATATAGATTGGGGTGAAACACCGGGACCCCCTGATGTTTGGGGAATCATTTATCTTCGTGCAAACATATTAGTATTGATTGTGCTGTATTGTCTACATGATTCTGGGCAATGGAAATCGACTAATCTGTTTGTTTTTTAAACGAGGGGATCTCTTCGTCGCCAAGGATATCTTTACACTAATGTATGATAGGGTCCATAGAACAATAACAATTCGGGAGTTGAATCATCGCAGGAATGAAACAGGATGATATACAAACTTTGCCTATAGCTTCTCAGTGTTCAACAGGATAAACTCTTATTATGTCTCTCTTCATATAAGGTCTGCAAAGCAAAGAAAGCTCCCCATTCTTTTCTTCGATTGAAGAGTACCAAATGTACACATGCAGGCACGCACGCAAATACTTACGAGACTCTTGCCGTCTTGGTTTTGTCTGGGGCTCCCCTCTGTGTGAGGGGGCCAGGCTTTGGAGGCCTGGTCCTGGGCTCTCTCTCTCCCTGTCTCTCTCCCAAAAGGGGAGACAAAGCCCCGGAGCCTGGCTGTCTGTCTGTCAGTTGGTCTGGGCTGGGCAGGGTAGAGGAGGAGGAGCAGGAGGAAGAGGAGGGATTGGCTCTCAGTTGCAGTGTTGCCTGGTACAGTGTACAGTGCTTGAACGCAGGAGCTGGTAGGGCTACCAGGGAACATGCTGTCCCTCTCCAACAAGGACCTGTCTGGCCTGTCTGGAGAGTCTGTCTATACCATGGCCCTGGGTGTGAGGATGTGTTTTCTATTTTAGTGTGTGTGTGCTGTGTGTTACACTTTGATGTAAAGAGTGGCTTGGGATGTGTGTGTGTGTGTGTGTGTGTGCGGTACTGTGTGGAGTTGATGTGATGGTGTGTGTGTGTGTGTGTGTGTGTGTTGTGTGATGTGTGTGTGTGTGTGTGTCGTGTGTGTGTGTGTGTGTGTATGTACCCATTTTTTAAGAGTGGCATGTGTTGTGTTGTGTGTGGTGCGTTCGTGTCGTGTGCCGCATTTTGGCCCAGAGGATGCAGGCTGTGTGTCCGTGTCCCATGGTTCAGCGGAGACTGGTGAGCTTTGCCAGTGGTGAACACAAAGCCGTTCTGTGGAAGCAAGGTGCGGCGAGGAGCAACAGGCGAAACTCTTGCATTGCGTTATCCCTGAGAAACTACCTCTACTGTGGCATTTCCCTCTTCAGATTTTTCCTTCTGATTGCTTTTATCGGTACAGATCATTCAACAGGCAATATCTCCTAACAGTAATTATTGTATATGAACATCACTGACGAGGAACAGCTCCGTAGTGGAGGCTAGCGAAATGATTCGAGCGTGTGATGGCTTATTTATCTATAATCGTCGACTACTGGTGATTGGCCGGCTGAGGCTACTTGATGCAACTGTCAGTTTGATTACTTAGCTACTGGTCCTCTCTTGTCTGTTGTTCTGTGTCTGTCAATCACTGTGTGGTCGTGTAGTGTTATGTTGTCTCCACTCACTCGTGGGTTTGTGTGTTTCATGTTCTGTCATCCACTGTGCGGTTTTGTGTTCATTAGTGTCTGTCCATCACTGTGGGGCTTTGTGTTTCAGGTGCTCTGTCCATCACCTGTCGGGTGTGGGTGTTATATGTGGTCTAGCATCCATCACTGCTAGGGTTTGTGTGATTACATGCCTGTCTGGTTCCATGCAGCTGTGGTTTGTGTGTCATGGTCTGTCCAGTCACGGTGCGGTTTGTGTGTTCATGGTGTCTGTCATCCTGTGGGTTTGTGTGTTGCACTGTGTCGTCCACTCACTGTGGGTTTGTGTGTTCATGTGTCTGTCCATCACTGTGGGTGTGTGTGTTCATGTGTCTGTCCATCACTGTGGGGTTGTGTGTTCATGTGTCTGTCCATCACTGTGGGTTTGTGTGTTCATGAGTGACTAAATGTATGGGAGTAAATATTGCATAATGCTGACTTACATTTTACATGGTACTTGTCAGCATAGAGGCACATAGAGTAGCTGTAATGTGATGTATTACCTTAGGTAACGTGTGTGTGAGTGTGCGCACGTTTGCGTATGTGTGTGTAAGAAGGAGGGTGCGGCAGTGGCGGTGTGCGTTTTCTCTGCCTGTGTGTGCTGTGTGGTGTGAGCTGACTTCAGCGTGTCTGCCCAGCCCTCTGCTCCACACAAGGTTGCTCTGTGTGTGTTCGGCCCTGCAGACAGAGGGGAGGCCGCGGCTCACAATCACCACCAAGCACATACCACATACCGGCCCGGCCGAGCCTTGCTGCCTGGCTCAACACGGACCAACCAGACCCCTCCTCACAAGCACCATTCTGAAGAGTACTGTTGGTTTTCTAAGAGGGTCCCTGTGACATGAGCTAATAAAACACAGCATGGAAAGGGAGAGCAAAATAAAGAAGAGAGGGAGAGATAAATAAAGGAGCGAGAGAGAGAGAGAAAGAGAGATGAACGGGGAGGGCACGGGGGAGTGTGCACACCTCGTTCCAAAAACAATATTTTGACTGAAACTTGAGCTATTCCATCTGGCTCTTTTGAAGGACGGATTATGACTGGTGCCATTGCTAACTTTTTATTCACCATCTACAGTACAGTACTCACGAGATTAAGAGAATGCTACTGGCTTGTTCTTGCCTGTTAAATGTGCGGTAGAAGTGAGTGTGAGACTGATGCTAAATTGAGTATGTTGACTAACAAAATGTACCCATTTTAAACTTTAAAAAAAATGCACGTAAATATATTTCAGGGAAACATACACCATTTGTAAATGTTTTAACAACTATCAATAGTGTAGTTGTTAGATAGAAAAAATAACATAAAAACAACAACATTTAGACATCAAAATGTAGAGCTATGTTTTCTACAGTTCAAGTGACCTGCTGTTCTCTTTGATGGGCAAAAAAACAGGAAGTATTTTCAGGTGTCCATGGTAACAAAGCAAAGCAATTACCCTTGCTCGCTCCATCTCTATAACCCTCTTTCTTCCCGTTCTCCTGCATTCTCTCTCCCTTTTTTCTCTCAATTCTCAGGCTGAGCACTCCTTAACAGGAAGCTCTTATTTCCTAATTGTCCAAGAGGCACTCTGCCTCAGGCAGGGGGGGTAGATCGAGGGCATTTCCTCTCTCTCCAGCCCCTTGTTGTAGGACATAAATGGACCCATATCGCCGCTGTGTATTACTATGGCAAATTCTACCATCGACATTTGTAAGTCTCGGACATCTGAAACGTATTTCTGACTGTATTCTGACGCATTTCTGACTGTCATATGGATGTGGGATTCATAATACTTTTGACCACCAAAAATACATGGAAATGMTATAACCCACATTATAACACATGTTATAATCCCAGAACAGTGTTATATCGGCTGTATAACCTACCAGTGCAGTGTTCTTAGCAGCTGTGGTTCCAGTGAAGCCCTGTAGATCATGCCAGTCCGATGTCTTCGTCTTGACTGAGTCAGGCTGGGGGCCTCAGGCAGCGTCTCTAAAGTGACGGCCAGGCCAATTGCAGTACCAGCCCCATATCTCTGTTTTAGGGAACACGTCAAAGATATTAAGCAGCAAAGTAAGAGCGGAGAAATTGAATGACTGCTTGATTAGCTGAATCTCATAAGCTTTCATGAGTAAATTAGACTGAACTCACAATATCAAAATGAAACTTGATTATTATTCACGCTCCAAGTTTGAATTATTGTCGTTAGATACAACCACCGCATTCAATTAAACCAGAACACTTTCTCTCCTCGTGTCTGTGTTCCTCTTGGAGCATGTTCATCCTTGACTAAACCTTAGTGGCAGATTCTTTGGTTTGAAAGCCAACAGGAAGTGACATGKTGATGAACTTATCATGCCAATTGAACTTAACTTAAGTACGCACCACATTCAATAATGTCAAATTACACCACATTAGATGACTGTACAGTATGATCTTGACTGCCTTTGAAATGGTGCCAACCAATAAATTGTCTCATGGCATCATTTTCGAAGGAGTGTTATTTATAGAATCTGTGAAGACTCTTGTCTCTCCCTGGAGAACATTAAGTAGTTCCGTAATGAGTTGAAGAAGATGTATTTTGCTTTTAGTAAAAATATAAAGATACGGGATGCGTGTATATTTCAACAATCTTCTTAATCCATTGGACATGTAAAACGCTAATTGTATTTGATTATATTATTATGCATTCATTCTATGTTTAAGACCTTAGGCTAGTTTGAGCAACTTCACTCAACATATTGTACAGTCAACCAAAGCTTGTAAAAGTTAGACAGGGTACGAAGTGATCTACTTACTCTTAGTGTGCCAGTATCCATGTGTGTACCACTGAATATGGAAATCCTGTCGATGCAGTAACATATCTGATTATAAGTGTGGGCATACACAGTTTGACTGCTTTTGTCTGGCACGAGTTCTACATCTCCACATGGTAGACTTGACTCTCTGTGTCGACAGAAAGAAACTGCACGAGTTCTACATCTCCACATGGTAGAGACCTTTTACTCTCTGTGTCGACAGAAAAGAAACTGCACGAGTTCTACATCTCCACATGGTAGACTTGACTCTCTGTGTCGACAGAAAGAAACTGCACAGTTCTACATCTCCACATGGTAGACTTTACTCTCTGTGTCGACAGAAAGAAACTGCACGAGTTCTACATCTCCACATGGTAGACTTTACTCTCTGTGTCGACAGAAAGAAACTGCACGAGTTCTACATCTCCACATGGTAGACTTGACTCTCTGTGTCGACAGAAAGAAACTGCACGAGTTCTACATCTCCACATGGTAGACTTTACTCTCTGTGTCGACAGAAAGAAACTGCACGAGTTCTACATCTCCACATGGTAGACTTTACTCTCCGCTGTGTCGACAGAAAGAAACTGCACGAGTTCTACATCTCCACATGGTAGACTTTACTCTCTGTGTCGACAGAAAGAAACTGACCGCATGAAGTGCTCCCCAAACATACACTATGGTAAAGTTCATTCTTCTAAATGAACCTACATTTTTCATTCGCCATGTGTACTTCCATATTTCAGAACGCAGGATGATATATATGTACCACATCTACCTGCTTTTTGGATGTGCAACTGAGGGGCCAAGGAAAACGCTAGAGGATGTATGACTGTCAAGTCATTCACTTCATGGGTTATTGACATTCTCACCGGGAGAATCGTTCACTCTTTTACTCTTTGTTTATCCTCTTCTCCTTGGTCAGATGGGCCAACAAGCAGTACAGCATGTACAGTATATGCGTAATAATAATGACATTATGTTTTAGTGAATGTAGAATAATTACTTAGGCAAGTGCCTAAAAGAAAACAGGGAAGGACAATAAATAACTACAGAAGTTCCACTCTCTAAGAACTCAATAAATCAGGGCTCTCCTGGCAAGAGGCTGAAGCACTCTAAATGAAAAGAGCTATCCCATCTCAAGGAGCCAAGAGGACTACTAAGTCCACAACTTGAGAAAGACCTTACCATCCATGACAGATAGTATGACTCTGCAGACAGATGTCTACAATATACTTATTTAGAGAATATGATGACAAAAGAAAACGGATCCATTTTGTCAAATGAAAGTACCGCAAGCTACAGAAACCGTGGAGAGTTCTTTGCCTCCTTGGGAAAACAAAGTCTCAGACCAGAGGTTTAGGGTGTTGGCTCTACTGTCAACTTTATTTAACATGATATAAGACAACTCACAATATGGACCACATAGATAGCCAAACTGACTATGTCAAGGGAAAAAGTGAGATGTCAGTTGTTTTTCTTTGGCAAATATGACTGCCATGAATGTAATGAACAAAAATATAAACGCAACATGTAAAGGGTCCCATGTGTCATATATCCCCAAAAGTTTGCATATGCACAAAAGCTTGTGCACAAATGTGTTTACATCCCTGTTAGTGAGCATTTCTTCTTTGCCATGATAATCCATCCACCTGACAGCTGTGGCATATCAAGAAGCTGATTAAACAGCATGATCATTACACAGGTGCACCTTGTGATGGGAACAAATAAAGGCCACTCTAAAGTGTGCAGTTTTGTCACACAACACAATGCCACAGATGTCTCAMGKTYTGAGGGAGCGTGTAATTGGCATGCTGACTGCAGGAATGTCCTCCAGAGCTATTGCCAGATAACTGAATGATAATTTCTCTCCCGTAAGCTGTCTCCGTTGTTTTCGAAAATTTGGCTGTACATCCAACCGGCCTCACAAACGCAGACCACCTGTAACCATGTCAGCCCAGGATCTCCACATTCGGCTTCTTCACCTGCAGGATCATCTGAGACCAGCCACCTGGACAGCTGATGAAGCTGAGGAGTATTTATTTCTGTAATAAAGCCCTTTTGTGGGGAAAAACTAATTCTGATTGACTGAGCCTCCCCAGTGGGTGGGCCTGCCTCTCAAGTGGGTGAGCCTATGCCCTCCCAGGCCCACCCATGGCTGTGCCTGTAATGAATACTCAGGGAGAAAAAGGTGTAGATTCACGAGCAGAGCACGGCAGATGTTTATTAAGCCAGGAATCATGGTCACAGGCAATTGTCAAACACAGGTAGGCAGTCAAAAAACAAACAATACGTCAAAAAATACAAACAGAAAGAACTGAACTAAATAGGGAGCTGATGAGCAGAACCTACTACATTACCCCCCCCCCCCCCCCCAAAGGAGGCTCTTGATGACCCAATGGTACCGGAGGGTGGAGCGGGTGGTGGGGGTGCAGAGGCGGACGCCTACCTCAGGAGCGAGGTCCGCAGGCTGGTTCGACGAGGTCGTGGACTGACCTGACGTTCGCGTCGAGGTTGATGTCCATGGGGTCTGTTCGGGGTCGACCCCGAGGTCAGGGAGCGAGATATCCAGACGGTTATGGTGAAATGCCTGAATCATCTCTGGGTCGACGATGTATTGGTCTGGAACCCAGGACCGGTCTTTCAGGCCATAACGTTCCCAGTCTACTAGGTAGTGGATGCGACCTGTCACGAACCGGCTCAACCCGTAACAAAAGGGAGACCACGTGGAGATAAGGAATAACAAAATATATTTATTAACTAAGTACAATATACAATGGTGTGTGTAATCAGTAATCAGTAGTGTAATGAGTGTGTTGCATGCATGAATGTGATAATGCAGGGTGTTGAAAGGTGCTAAAGCAAACAACCAAAAACCACCAAGATACACAACACAACAAAATCTGTAAAGGTGTCTGAATGGAGAGAGTCTCCCCCATGAATGGGGAAGTGGTGCATTATCCTATGACAGTGGGCCCAGGTGTTTCCCATGTAGCTGACGACCCTCCCAACTCCGCCCACCGGCATCCTAATAAGGAAACAAGAACAAGAGAGAAATACGGCAGACAGAGTGGGAGGTCGTCACATTCCCCCCCCTAAAACCGGACCAACAAGGACCCCGGAACAACATACCGGCCCCTGCGTCCCAAAATTGACACAGCCTCTGCGTCCCAAATTGACACAGCCTCTGCGTCCCAAATTGACACAGCCTCTGCGTCCCAAATTGATGAGGGGTTACGTGTTCACACTTCCAATTTGCCCCAGGCAACCTCCTCCTCCCCACAGACCTCAGCAACCTTTGCGCACGGGAAGCAACAATTAAGAGGAAAGAAGACTCCCCAGACCTCAGCAACCTTAGTGCATAGGAAGCAACATTTAAGAGGAAAGAAGAACACAAGAGGGAACACCAGGAGGAATAGACAGGAAAGACAGAACCTGACAATACAAACATTCAGGAACAGGGCGCACGAGAGACCACATCAACTACAAACTCCAACGAAAAGAACATCAAGGTCCTTCATTTTAAAAACTCCCAACAATTCATAGTCACTTCCCAACGATTCACAGTCACCCAACGATTCATAGTCACTTCCCAACGTAACAGACTGACTCATTCAATCATAATGTTCAACGATCTTCAACATCAGTACATCATTCTAACAGATCCTGATGGAAAGCAAATGAACTCGTCCACATAAGACGCCATAGTCATTAGTAATAATCTCGCTCTGCTGAGCACACCAGACCACAATCAGAGACATGACAATCACCCTGAGCACCACAGAAGAGAGATGAGATACGGAGCTTCCCCAAAACCTACAATAACTCAACCCTAGTCTTCGTGCGGATTTGCGGTGGGTATTTACGCACTGTAGCCCGCTGGCAAGGTAATAAACCCCCAGCACGCTGGCAGATTCCACCAAGCCACGATGTGCCCCCGAGACAACTGCTCAGTCCACAGACACCACACAAAAAATAACAAACGTTAACCATGCCCAACATATTCCAAAAATGAAACACGTCGCTAAGCCTATCAGGGGAAAAAGGCTATAGCTCCGGGTAGTTCCACTACCCTACCCAAATCTCCCACTGAGGTACACAGCCGATTACTCACCTCAGACGATGTCCAACAGAAAGTAGAACAAGAGTTTCCAGGCTGGGCAGGCCTGGAAACTAACCATTATACTCTCTCCAACGCAGCACACAAAAAAACGACAAAGGCAACCAATACTGCCTATCAAACTCAAACAACATATGCAAACCAAGCACGTACCTCCACGTTCTCCCAAAAAATACGTTCAAAATCCCGGACGAGCCCCACTTGTCACGAACCGGCTCAAAGCCCGTAACAAAAGGGAGACCACGTGGAGATAAGGAATAACAAAATATATTTATTAACTAAGTACAATATACAATGGTGTGTGTAATCAGTAATGTAAGTGAGTGTGTTGCATGCATGAATGTGATTATGCAGGGTGTTGAAAGGTGCTAAAGCAAACAACCAAAAACCACCAAGATAACCAAACACAACAAAATCTGTAAAGGTTCTGCATGGAGAGAGTCTCCCCCATAATGGGAAGTGGTGCATTTATCCTATGACAGTGGGCCAGGTGTTTCCCATGTAGCTGACGACCCTCCCAACTCCGCCCACCGGCATCCTAATAAGGAAACAAGAACAAAGAGAGAATACGGCAGACAGAGTGGGAGGGTCGTCACAGACCTCTCAGGCATTTGGAATCAAGGATGGCCCGTATGGCGTAGGCAGGTTCCCCTCCGACGTCCAACAGTGGGGGCGCACTGCGGGTAGAGACTGGAGGATGAAGAAGACTGTTTTAACAGAGACACATGGAAGGACGAGAAGATTTTATACTGACGAGGTAACTGGAGGCGGTATGTGACAGTGTTGATGCAATAGATTATCTTGAAGGGAGCAATGAAGCGAGGACAGAACTTTTTGCAGGGGAGGCGGAGCCGGATGTCTCTGGTAGAGAGCCACACACGCTGTCTGGGGTGAAAGAGTGGCGTAGGTCGGCAGCGTCTGTCTGCAAAGCGTTTCTGGGTATTAGATGCTTCCTGCAGATGCCGGTGAGCGGTCTCCCATACTTGCTCACTACGTCAAAACCAGACGTCGACAGCAGGGACAGTACCAGGCTCCACCTCCCAGGGAAACATGGGGGGGTTGGTAACCAAAGACACACTGAAACGGAGTAAGGCAGAGGGATGAGTGCATGAATGAGTTCTGAGCGTATTCGGCACAGGCCATATACCGACTCCAGTCGTGCGGAGAGGCAGAACATTGTTGGCGGAGGTACTTCCCTATTTCTTGGTTCATGTGTTCTGTCTGACCGTTGGTCTGGGAGTGGTACCTGGAGGAGAGGCTGAAGGCAACCCCCAGTCGGTCACAGAAGGCTCGCCACACCCAGGAGACAAACAGGGGCCTGCGGTCAGAGACGATGTTCTCTGGAATCCCATGCAGACGGAACACCTGCTGGAACATACACTCCCCCAATTCCATGGCGTTAGGTGGATGAGGAAGAGGAACCAGACGACGCATTTTTGAAAAACGGTCTACTATGACAAGGATGGTGGTGTTACTAGAGAATTCAGTAAGGTCTGTGATGATTCCAACAGCTATGTGGGACCAGGGTCTGTGAGGGCTTGGAAAAGGTTGAAGCTTCTCGGAAGGGAGATGACGAGGGCTTTTGGTTTGGGCGCAGTCTGAACAGGCGTATGTAATCCCTTACGTCGGATGCCAGGGAGGACCACCAGAACTTCCGGGCTAGAAGTTTGGTGGTTCGTGTAATGCCCGGATGTCCTGACCCCAAGGACGTGTGACACCATTGCATCAGTTGGGGTCTAACAGCTGCTGGTACGTAACTCTTCCCAGCCTGTGTCTCAGGAGGAGCCAGGTCTGAGGTTAGGGCTTCTTGTATGGCAGAGTGAACCTCCCACTGTATCAGTCCCATAAAGCAAGAGGAAGGAAGAATGGGTGTAGGGTCAGAGTTACTGGTCGGAAGGTCAAACTGACGGGAGAGAGCATCAGCTTTTGCGTTTTTCTTTCCAGGGATGTAAGTAATATGAAAGTGGAACAGTGTGAAGAAGAGAGCCCAGGGGGCTTGTCTGGAGTTTACCTCTTGGCCCCTCTGATATATTCCAGATTACGATGATCTGTTAGGACGAGAAAGGGAGATTGTTCGCCCTCCAACCAGTGGTTCCACTCTGTGTCAGGTGCGTGATGAAGCCCGTGCCCAATGGCTCCCCGTCCAGGGTGTTAATCCTTAAGGGAGGTGTGACAGGTGTTAGATTAATGTCAAGCTCTTGTACTAGCTGGTGATCGATAAAATTACCTGCTGCTCCCGAATCTATCAAGCACTCTACGTACTTGGTAACCCCCTTCACGGTTATCAATACTGGGACGGAGAATTGCTTCAGGGAGATATTTCGAAATAAGGATACGCCTACCTGCAAGGCAGCGGGGGGGGACCCTTCTCATCTCTCCGTGGGGGGTGAACCGGGCAATGGCTGAGTAGATGATCTTTCCCCCCACAGTATAGGCAGAGCCCTTCTTGGATCCACCTTTGACATTTGATACACGGGAGAGGAGCATGGCCCAACTGCATGGGCTCTGGAAGACTCGGACGGGATGACAGAATCATGAAAATAGAAGGTTTCGGGTTCCTGGGTGGCAGAGTTCTTCGGCGGTGAGGTGGTCGATGGAGATGGACATACGAATGTATTGATTTAAATCCTGAAGGTTTCCTCTACAGGCCAGCTCCGCCTGAAGTTCCCTGTTGAGCCCTCTTCGGTAGACGGTAAGTAAAGCAGCCTCATTCCATCCACTCCCTGCAGCCATGGAGCGGGACTCGAGGGCATACTCGGCAGCTAAATTGCATCCTTGTTGAAGTTCTATGTGGAGGTCTCCTATAGGACGACCGGAGGGAGAGTGATCGAGTAACTCTTTGAAGAGGGTGTGGAAATGGGTCTCAGATCCGAGTTCTGTGCTGTTGGCAGTCCATATGGTGGTGGCCCAATCCAGGGCTTTGCCTGTGAGTAGAGACACGGTGGCGAAGGCGAAGTTAGTGTGATTGTGCTCAATGTATTTGCTGCATTGCATCAAAAATCCCTGACATTTAACAGGCGAACCGTCATATTTTCCACGCATGGGTATGAACGAAGGAGGGCTATGGGTTACGATACCTGGCATCGGAGGAGTAGGGATAGGCTGGCAGAGAAGATGGCAGATTTCCTACATAAGCTCCTCTTGCTGGGTTAGGTGCCGCTGTAGCTCTGCTGAATCCATTCCRTTTTTAGGTGAGGTATTCTGTACTCAGGGAGAAAAGGGTGTAGATTCACGCGCAGAGCTGAGTTGATGAGACCAGGTGAGAAGCGAACACAGGTGAAATCATTGAACAAAAATGAAAGACAGGGCTACGTTCCAGAACACAAAGAAACAGGGCTACGTTCCAGAACACAAAGAAACAGGGCTACATTCAAGAACACAATGAAAAAAAGAACCCAAGGTTAACTAAGAAAAGAAAAGCAGAACCTTACAGTGCCCCTGCCCAGTCATTTGAAATCCATAGATTAGGGCCTAAGGAATTTAAATTGACTGATTTCCTTATATAAACTGTAACTCATTAAAATCGTTGAAATTGTTGCATGAGGCGTTTATATTTTTGTCCAGTATAATTTAACAAGGTCATTCCAATTATAAGCTTTCTGTCAAAAAATACCTAGATGTTTGACATGAGCATATTGCAAAGGTGAAGTTCAACAACAGTAAAAACTGTATCATAATACAGCTTTGAGGAATCATTTACAATGTTAGCCTTTCTATTTACCTTTAGACAACTAAACACATCAAGACATCAATCGAATGTGCCTAATCTTTCGTGTTCTTAGTTCGGTCTTAGAACAAAGTGGTGTGTTTCATTACCATCTACATTAGGAGGTGTCTGGTTTCCTCTATCAGCTCCTGTAATGGCGACAGTGGCGAAATCTTGCTGATGAAACTCCGCTCATTTTTCTTCCGACTTAAAGCACTCCTAGGCATAGAGCTACACGAAAGAAGTCACAAAAACACACTTGCACACGCATGCATTCATGTGCGCACACACACACAGTGACTCCACGGTTGTCCTGAAGCTCTGTCAAGAACAGTAATCATTTCAAAGTGTTCCCTCGGAAGTCACACGCCCTACACGCTTAACTGCACCGAATTTAAATGTCTACCATTCAGCCTTATGCCATCTTCAATTACACCTTTCCACCCCAGCATTTGTGTAATTTTCGAATCTAGCTGAGAAGAGGATCTCCRACAGAGCAATCGGCAAAGTAACAGCAGAGAACCCTGCCGACACGTGACAAATTAAGGCGTCAAGCCGCAGTAGCAAAACACAGGACCCTAAAGCTGAAGTCGCTCATCCCATAGAACACTGTAGTCCTATGCTGGTGTTAATTGTAACCTTTAGAGTCATTCGATTCTAAGGGAACTGTTAAAATGAAACAAGGGGCCCTCAGTTATGTCCCAAATGATGGTACACTAATTACACAAGAACACATCTTACTGCAGTATGTATATATATATATATATATATATATATATATATATATATTCTTTATTTTTTTATTTTTTTAAATGCATTCTACATTTCTTTGCTTTCACAAACACATGAAAAGCATCTTAAGTTCCTAGTTACATTTTTCAAATGTATAATAAAATGGTTATCATGTCATCTCACCTGCCGGAATGTGTTCATTTAGTGTGACATTTCCCGTAATGGGAGTAGCTTTGGCAGTAGTTTTAGTTGCAGTGGTTCCTGTAAAAGCTTGTGTTTTTGTATTGATTTTTCCGTCATTTCTGAAGTCCACTACCTATTTTTGCGAGTGAAGAGGAGTGGAGAGACTGAGCATGAAAAAGCAGCTTGAAAGGGCAGCATTGGGCCCGGATTGGGTTCTGTTGCACGGTGGAGGGTCAGAGCAGATGGATCAGAAGTGCCATTACCCTCCCTGTGGGGGTTAGCCATTACTGTGTGGTAGGTTAAAGTGCCCACCACTCAAAGATCAAAAGAGAAGGAGGAGAAAACAGGCAAAAATCACAGTCACAGGGAGGTTGTTAAGGTTACACTCTCTTTTTGTGTTAAGCACTACAGCCTCTGGGGCTACAGAGAGGGTTTGATAAATACAATTATTTTTAAAGGTAGAAATTCCTTCTTTAATTGTGCAGTCTTATATTGAAGCTTGTCTCGCACTAAGGTTGCCTTTGTCCACCTCTGAGGAGCTTTCTCTTGGGAACCCGGAGTGTCTACCCTGTGAAATGGACAATACATTTTGAAGCATTCAGTCAGATTCACTACACTATAGGCCTACAGTACATAACCAGACAGAGTACAGCACATAACCAGACAGAGTACAGCATATAACCCAGTTACAATGACCACACCAATCTGTGTACGACCATAGCCGCGGAAATTAGGGGAAGCTGAAAAATAATTTAAAAATAAATATTTCTAAAATTAAATACGAGTCTTGACCCCCACAGTCAACAAACAAATTCTTAGCCACCCCCACCACCAAACTACTTCACGCGGCCAGGTATGTGACCAATAAACATTGATTTGATTTGACCAGGGTCTCTCTCTTAAC
>NC_036855.1:8641126-8662786 GCF_002910315.2 Salvelinus sp. IW2-2015
CATTGATTTGATTTGACCAGGGTCTCTCTCTTAACAGAGGTCTATCTGATTGTCTGGTGAGGAGCATGGCCATGACAGTGTTTTTAGGCTGCTCCGGGAACAGAAATAAGAGATAAATAGGATTCTAAGGCAAGTTACTCTGCTACACTGATTCACTGATTCACTGATTCACTGATTCACTCGCTCACCACATGTGGTGGTCCACAATTGCCTTCTCTCGCTCTCTCTCTCTCTCTCTCACTGTGTGCACAGTGTCTTACATAACTGACTTTGTGGGGACACAAAATTGAGTCCCATTCAAAATCCTATTTTCCCTAACCCCTAACCCTAACCCTAACCTTTACCCTAACCTTAACCTTAATCCTAACCTAACCCGAACCCCAAAATCTAAACGTAACCCTAACACGAAACCCTAGCTCCTAACCCTAGCCCTAAAACTAACCCTMTCTCCTAACCCTAAACCTAATTCTAACCCTAACACTAACCTTAACCATAAACCCCCTAGAAATAGCATTTGACCTTGTGAGGACTAATAAAATGTTCCCAGTTGGTCAAATTTTTGATTGTTTACTATTCTTATGAGGACTTCTGGTCCCCACAAGTATAGTTAAACATATCCACATTCGTTACTAACTAATGTGATTCTTAATTTCTGTTGCAATCAAACAGCTTTGGATTGTAACTTTCAGTCATTAAACTTCTAAGGGAACTGTTAAAATGAAACATGTGGCCTCCGGGTTCGAGTCTCCGAGTATCTGGGTTCGCGCCCAGGCTCTGTCGCAGCCGGCCGCGACCGGGAGGTCCGTGGGGCAACGCACAATTGGCATAGCGTCGTCCGGGTTAGGGAGGGTTTGGCCGGTAGGGATATCCTTGTCTCATCGCGCTCCAGCGACTCCTCTGGCGGGCCGGGCGCAGTGCGCGCTAACCAAGGGGGCCAGGTACACGGTGTTTCCTCCGACACATTGGTGCGGCTGGCTTCCGGGTTGGAGGCGCGCTGTGTTAAGAAGCAGTGCGTCCTCCGAAGCACAACCAACCAAGCCGCACTGCTTCTTAACACAGCGCGCCTCCAACCCGGAAGCCAGCCGCACCAATGTGTCGAGGAAACACCGTGTACCTGGCCCCTTGGTTAGCGCGCACTGCGCCCGGCCCGCCACAGGAGTCCTGGAGCGCGATGAGACAAGGATATCCCTACCGGCCAAACCCTCCTAACCCGGACGACGCTATGCCAATTGTGCTTTCCACCTTCGTCTCTCCCGAGCCCGTACGGGAGTTGTAGCGATGAGACAAATAGTAATTACTAGCGATTGGATACCACGAAAAATTTGGGAGAAAATGGGATAAATTATTTAAAAAATAATAAAAAATAAATAAAAAAATGAAACATTGCCCTCAGTTCCGACCAATCCATCAGCTCTCAAAATGATCCCCCGCCTGAGCTAGAGAATGTCAGATGCCTAGGACAAGCATTTGCACGTTTCTGTTGCTAATTATCTGATTAAGAATAATAAAGAAAATCAGGACTTTATTTCGAGCTCATGCATATTCATAGATTTGACACATCAGATTAGACAAAGAGTTTTCTTCAATGAGTCGGACGGAGGGATATACTACAGACACCCGCCAAGCAGGGCCCAGACCCCCGTCATTTGTTTGGAGAAGGAAACAGAGATTTTGCGGAAAAGATCAGGGTGTCTTGTGAGGATCAGGCAACGAGTGGCTAATCTGCCTTTTCTTCCGTCTTGCTAGCTAACGTTCAATTGCTTGAAAATAAATGGGGACGAACGGAAAGCAACGTGTATCCTACCACGGGACATAAAAACTGTAATATCTCATGTTTTCACCGAGTTGTGGCTGAACATACAGCTGGCGTGTTATACACTCATCGCAGGATAGAACAGCAGCCTCTGGTAAGACATGGGGCGGGGGGCTAATGTATATATGTAAACAACCGCTGGTGCATGAATTCCTAAGGAAGTCTCGAGGTTTGCTCGCCTGAGGTAGAGTATCTCATAATAAGCCGGAGACCACACTACTCGTTAGAGAATTTCATCTGCATTTTTCGTAGCTGTCTACATACCCACACAGACCAATGCTGGCACTACTAAAACCACACTCAATGAGCAATATACCGCCAATAACAAACAGGAAAAATGCTCATCCAGCGGGCACTCCTAGTCGCCGGGGACTTTTTCGATTTAACTTCTGCCACTAGGGGGTGCTATTTCGAATAGCACAAATGTGTATCCAATGTAAACGGTCTCCTACTCAATTCTTGCTCGTACAATATGCATATTATCTTAACTCATTGATAGAAAACTCTCTCTAGTTTCTAAAACCTGTTGCGAATTATGTCGTAAGTGAAACAGAACTCGACTTAGAGCAACTTTTCCTAGTCGTTGTGTGAAGAATGGGGAAATTTTATCATCTGCTTTGAGACCTGTCTTTAACTTGGCCTGTCTTCTATTGGTGAGATGCAACTGCATACGCCTTCCCTGGCTGTTAGCGAATAGGGAGAGTTGAAATGACGTTCCTAGTCTATTCCCAAAGTTTAAATTGATTGGAACCGAGGTGTCCGACCTTTCGGGACTTCGCGCTGACGCAAAGAGGGTCTTGCATGTCTTTTAGAAGTCGGTTTTAGCTCCTAGAAGTATCCGGCTCGTTTTATCGCTATAGGCCTTTAAAGACATCATAATCTTGTTATTTTGAACCGAATTATACCAGTTTAGGTCGGTATATTGCAATTTTCAGGTATTTATTCCCATGGCGCTGTAGAAACGTGGGTGTCTCTCTCAATTTCAATTCAATTCAATTCAAGGGGCTTTATGGGCATGGGAAACATGTGTTAACATTGCCAAAGCAAGTGAGGTAGATAATATACAAAAGTGAAATAAACAATAAAAATTAACAGTAAACATTACCACATACAGAAGTTCAAAAAACAATAAAGACATTACAAATGTCATATTATATATATACAGTGTTGTAACAATGTACAAATGGTTAAAGCACACAAGTAAAATAAATAAACATAAATATGGGTTGTATTTACAATGGTGTTTGTTCTTCACTGGTTGCCCTTTTTCTTGTGGCAACCAGGTCACAAATCTTGCTGCTGTGATGCACACTGTGGAATTTCACCCAGTAGATATGGGAGTTTATCAAAATCGGATGTGTTTTCGAATTCTTTGTGGATCTGTGTAATCTGAGGGAAATATGTCTCTCTAATAGGTCATACATTGGGCAGGAGGTTAGGAAGTGCAGCTCAGTTTCCCCTTTTGGGGCAGTGAGCACAATAGCCTGTCCTCTCTTGAGAGCCATGTCTGCCTACGGCGGCCTTTCTCAATAGCAAGGCTATGCTCACTGAGTCTGTACATAGTCAAGCTTTCCTTAAGTTTGGGTCAGTCACAGTGGTCAGGTATTCTGCCACTGTGTACTCTCTGTTTAGGGCCAAATAGCATTCTAGTTTGCTCTGTTTTTTGTTAATTCTTTGCAATGTGTCAAGTAATTATCTTTTCTGTTTTCTCATGATTTGGTTGGGTCTAATTGTGCTGTTGTCCTGGGCCTCTGTGGGGTGTGTTTGTGTTTGTGAACAGAGCCCTAGGACCAGCTTGCTTAGGGGACTCTTCTCCAGGTTCATCTCTCTGTAGGTGATGGCTTTGTTATGAAGGTTTGGGAATCGCTTCCTTTTAGGTGGTTGTAGAATTTAACGGCTCTTTTCTGGATTTTGATAATTAGTGGGTATCGGCCTAATTCCTGCTCTGCATGCATTATTTGGTGTTCTACGTTGTACACGGAGGATATTTTTGCAGAAATTCTGCATGCAGTAGTCTCAATTTGGTGTTTGTCCCATTTTGTGAAATCTTTTGGTGGTGAGCGGACCCCAGACCTCACAACCAATAAGGGCAAGTGGCCTCTATGATGATTCAAGTATTTTTAGCCAGATCCTAATTGGTATGTTGAAATTTATGTTCCTTTTGATGGCATAGAAATGCCTTCTTGCCTTGTCTCTCAGATCGTTCACAGCTCTGTGGAAGCACCTGTGGTGCTGATGTTTAGGCGAGCTATGCTCATCACTTCTTTATGTGTGCTCTAGGCCTGTGCAAACCGTGTCTAGGATCGGAATATCTCGTAGGGTCCTGGGACTGGGACACCTGTTTGGGACACTATTATTTATGGAACACCATGTATTCTCAGGAGATCTAAACACTGGGAGTATCTATATTCCCGCCGAAGCCACAAGCGACCTGCACAAAACCAAATAGAAATCTGTGCCCAAGCACAGAAAACTGAAGAGGCACAGCGCTGCCCTAGGCGCCATGGGCCTATGCGTTAGCGATAGAAGACAATTCACACCAAGCACCTCAGCAATTAACTCGGCCTAACACAAGCACCAGCACAGGTACGTTTTCTGCCACAGAGCTTCGTGGAAATCTTGCTATCTAGGAGAGTGAGACACCAAGGGGTGCTGCAAGCCATGTATCTAAGCAGTGCCCTCTGCTACTCAGACTCATCTCGTCACCTCATATATGTTGAACGAGAAAGTGGCTTTAAAATGACATACCCCTGAATATCTCCACCCGCGACGCCTCTTGGGCTTGAGATGAAGAATAATCGTGAGTAGTCTACACTTGCGCCGACCTATGTCCTTACACCGCATCGAGCCTCTGTTGATGGGTGTAGCATGGTCATTGGAGTGTTTCAATGGATGTCGTAGCTACTTCTCCACACCAACACGCGACTTTCCACACTGATATCATCGATATGGCGAGATTACTAAGTAAACCACAACAATATCAGACGTCGAGAGAGCGAAACATCACTCCGGCACCAAACGATATCTATTTGCCGACACGACATCACTCTCTCAGCTAGAGAATCTGATTAGGCAGTATCGAAGAACACTCAAAAAGTAGGTAATAATGCTATCCGAGAGTAGCAATGAAATTAGCGCTGCTATCACTCGTTTAAACCCGTAATATACAGTATAGACGCCATGAAATATTATTCGACATTGTAGAAGTTTCGCGTACAAACACTCTAAAAGCTATGACAGCCGCAATCTCCTTGTATCTGTACCCAGTATGAAGCAAGTAAGCCTCGTCTAAATATTAAAAAAACAATAGTCCCATTACATCACCTGAATGAGCGCACAGTATTGATAAGAAACTACACTTTGGAGTAATGCTTATTCAAGATCGTGTCCAACCTCTAGATAGCTTTAATTGCTGAGTCCAAGTTTATGAATGAGTTTGTCGATCATAGGATTAGGTCAACCAAAACACTTCAATCAAACACCACCTAGCAAGAGCGCCGCGACCAGGACATATCGATGATCAATTATTAGCGCGCAACACAAATCACAGTTTGAGGTTAACGAACACGAGTGAGTGCAGAGTTCTACAATATGCACATTTTCGAGAGAGACAATTAACATAACATAATAGCATGTGATAGAGCACATGACTGTAAGCAAGTCACTGGCGATCATTCTGGAAGACACTTATAGAGCAGTAGAGTTAGTGAAAAAATGTAATAGCGCTCTTGGGGTCTGGTCTTCAATAACGTTCTTCGCCTATTCTTGGCATGCAAATCAGGATGTTAGACTCCCGGAGCCGGCCCTGAAGACAGACATGTAGGTAAACGACGAAGATACATCGCAGTACCATGGGCCCACCACAGGCCGACGCCCTCCACACCCTCCGCTTCCCGAGGTTGTTATCATTCGCTGTAAAGAGACACTTAGAAATCTACATCTGACACATTGTCTATATTCACAGATCTGTGTCTTTCACCTGCTGTACGCTGTGTATTTTTAAGAAATGTTTTATGATGAGATATTAGCTAATACACGATGGTCTCTGTAGTTATTCTCAGTCATTTTAGTGATAGTTGTAATGGGGCCTGCAATTGTAACACTGATACTATACCTGAAATGCACATTTTTTAAAAAAAACAATAAATATGTTATCAGACTGTCTCTGATGAGAATTGTTTCTTGGTTAGTGGCTAATTATACTTTATTTGGTCGAATTTGTGATAGCTACTGATGCAGTAAAAAAAATGGTGGATTAAAAAAAGTGGTGTCTTTTGCTAACGTGGTTAGCTAATAGATTTACATATTGTGTCTTCCCTGTAAAACATTTAAAAAATCAGAGATGATGGCTTGAATCACAAGATCTGTATCTTTCATTTGGTGTCTTGGACTTGTGATTTCATGAACATTTTATTTTATGATATCCCTGTAACTTTAGGCTAGGCTATGCTAGTCAGCTTTTGTGATGGGGGGGATCCCGGATCCGGGTTTGTGACTCGTGAAAGGTTTTAAAGGACTGTTTTGCTAGCACAGACTGGAATATGTTCTGGGATTCTTCGGATGGCATTGAGAAGTACACCACATCAGTCACTGGCTTCATCAATAAGTGCATTGAGGACGTCGTCCCCACAGTGACTGTACATACATACCCCATCCAGAAGCCATGGATTACAGGCAACATTCGCAATGAGCTAAAAGGTAGAGCTGCTGCTTTTAAGGAGYGGGACTCTAACCCGGAAGGTTAAAAGAAATCCCGCTATGCCCTCAGACGAACCATCAAACAGGCAAAGCATCAATACAGGACTAAGATCGAATCATACTACACCGGCTCTGACACTCGTTGGATGTGGCAGGGCTTGCAAACTATTACAAACAGCTTTGGATTGTAACTACAAAGAAAAGCACAGCCGAGAGCTGCCCAGTGACTCGAGCCTACCAGACGAGCTAAATAACTTCTATGCCTACTTCGAGGCAAGTAACACTGAAACRTGCATGAGAACATCAGCTGTTCCTGACAACTGTGCTCTCCGCAGCCGATGTGAGTAAGACCTTTAAACAGGTCAACATTCACAAGGCCGCAGGGCTAGACGGATTACCAGGACGTGTGCTCCGAGCATGCGCTGACCAACTGGCAAGTGTCTTCACTGACATTTTCAACCTCTCCCTGTCTGAGTCTGTAATTCCAAACATGTTTCAAGCAGACCACCATAGTCCCTGTGCCCAAGAACACTAAGGTAACCTGCCTAAATGACTACCGACCCGTAGCACTCACGTCTGTAGCCATGAAATGCTTTGAAGGCTGGTCATGGCTCACATCAACATCATTATCCCAGAAACCCAAGATCCACTCCAATTTGTACACCAACAGATCCACAGATGATGCAATCTCTATTGCACTTCACACTGCCCTTTCACACCTGGACAAAAGGAACACCTATGTGAGAATGCTATTCATTGACTACAGCTCAGCGTTCAACACCATAGTCCCCTCATAGCTCATCACTAAGCTAAGGACCCTGGGACTAAACACCTCCCTCTGCAACTGGATCCTGGACTTCGTGACGGGCCACCCCCAGGTRGTAAGTGTAGGTAACAACACATCCGCCACGTTGATCCTCAACACGGGGGCCTCTAAGGGGTGCGTGCTCAGTCCCCTCCTGTACTCCCTGTTCACTCATGATTGCACGGCCAGGCACGACTCCAACACCATCATTAAGTTTGCTGATGACACAACAGTGGTAGGCCTGATCCCCGACAACGATGAGGGAGGCGGTCAGAGACCTGACCATGTGGTGCAAGGACAACAATATCTCCCTCAATGTGATCAAGACAAAGGAGATTATTGTGGACTCCAGGAAAAGGAGGATCGAGCATTCTCATCGACAGAGCTGTAGTGGAGCAGGTTGAGAGCTTCAAGTTCCTTGGCGTCCACATCACCAACAAACTAAAATGGTCCAGGCACACCAAGACAGTCGTGAAGAGGGCACGACAAAACCCATTCCCCCTCAGGAGACTGAAAAGATTTGGCATGGTCCTCAGATCCTCAAAACGTTTTACAGCTGCACCACCGAGAGCATCCTGACGGGTTGCATCACTGCCTGGTATGGCAACTGCTCGGCCTCCTACCGCATGGTACTACAGAGGGTAGTGATTAGGGCCTAGTACATCACCGGGGCCAAGCTTCCTGCCATCCAGGACCTCTATACCAAGTGAAAAAAATATATAATAATCCAGACATCCTAGTCATAAACTGTTCTCTCTACTACCACACGGCAAGCGGTACAGGAGCGCCTAGGTCCAGGAGGTTTCTAAACAGCTTCTACCCCCAAGCCATAAGACTCCTGAACAGCTAATCAAATGGCTACCCAGACTATTTACATTGCTCTTCTACGCTGCTGCTATTCTCTCTATCTATGCATAGTCACTTTTATAACTCTACCTACATGTACATGTTAACTCAATTACCTCGACACCGGTGCCCCCGAACATTGACTCTGTACCGGTACCCCCTGTATATAGCCCCTGTCACGATCGTCGTCAAGGAAATGACCGGACCAAGGTGCAGCGTGGTAAGCGTACATTCTTTTATTTTTAATGTCGCCAACAAAAACAATAAACAACAAAATGAACGTGAAGCTCTGTAAGGCTATACATGCCACTAAAAAAGACAACAACCCACAAATGAGAAAAGGAAAAAAAGGCTGCCTAAGTCTGATTCCCAATCAGAGACAACGATAGACAGCTGTCCCTGATTGAGAATCATACCCGGCCAAAAACAAAGAACCAGAAAGCATAGACTTTCCCACCCGAGTCACACCCTGACCAAACAAACGTAGAGAATAAAAGGATCTTTACGGTCAGGGCGTGACAGCCCCACTATTGTTATTTACTGATGCACTTTAATTATTTGTTTTTCTGATCTCTTACCTTTTTTTAGCTTCTTAAAATTGCATTGTTGGTTAATAAGGGCTTGTAAGTAAGGGCACATGTGACAAATAAAATTTGATTTGAATTTGATTTAGAGGAGACCGGGTTTGGTTGTCACACATTTTACTCTTGTATGTATTTCTCAGCACCATTATATCTTACACGACTCTTTTCAAATTTCGGAGAAAGACAAAGGTCTTGGGTTGAAATGGGGTCCTTTTAATCCTCATATAGTATTCCTACATGGAGTTATAAGCCATCAAACACACTTTGTCCACCAGACGCATCGCAGGGTTGGTTGTCACAATGTTTGCTTGTAGCTTCCTTTTATAACAGGAAATGAAACAATAAAGCACACCGTCTTAGAAATAGCCTTTCTTTGATTGAACTATATTCCTAATAAAATTCAACATTTAATGCCATGAGAATAACATATGACATTTTGAGTAAATTGGTGTGTCTATGTGTTTGCACATGCATGTGTGGGTGTGTGACAGAAAAAAGATGTGTGTGGGAGAGAGGCAACGAAGGGAGCTCTTTATAGCACAAAGCACAAAAGAACTTGGGATTTTATGATGGAGTTAATAGTGACAACCAACCCCACATTCCAAATGACCACTATTCCCCCCAATGCTAATTAAGATGCTAGTTACCAAATGGCTTGACATAGGAACTCCAAAACAGGTTTGAAATATAGCTCCCCATAAATTTTTTCAATAAGCATAATTGTTCATGGATAGTCCCCTAATTCAAACATTTACAAAGAAAATAACAATATACAGTATATATATTATTTTACTTTCACATACGAAAAACATAAATTCCCCTCACCTCAATGTTTTGTCATGACATAAATTGATCAGGTGGATGAGTTCATTCAAAGAATTCACAATTTTTCCCTTAAAAGTACTACATAGATGCAATTAGATTGGGAGTAATTAGCCCTGTGACAACCAACCCTTGAAACAACCAACCCCGGTCTCTCCTGAAGTGTAGATGACATTCATTGATATCATCCTTTCATCTCTCTCCTCTTCATTTCACTTTTCTGGGAGTTTGATACGATTCCAGGTAACAGGTTTGGCTTGTGCTTTACAGAACAGATGTGACAATATAATGTCTCAAAACATGGTCCCTCCATTCCAATAACGTAACCCATGGTCCCTCCATTCCAATAACGTAACCCGGGGTCCCTCCATTCCAATAACGTAACCCGTGGTCCCTCCATTCCAATAACGTAACCCGTGGTCCCTCCATTTCAATAACGTAACCCGTGGTCCCTCCATTCCAATAACGTAACCCGTGGTCCCTCCATTCCAATAATGTAAACCGCAGTCCCTCCATTCCAATAACATAAACCATGGTCCCTCCAATCCAAACAAGTCTTCTCTGGTAAAACATCTGTTTGGTATACTTTAAAACAACTCACAGCGTTATACTTAGTGTCTTCCTCCAAGAGGGTATTGTTGGTGAAAGTGGCAATATGCAGAGAAGGGATCCTCTCAGTAGTGTTTTCCCAAGGTCTGTATTTTCTGCAATAAACAGAACATGTTTCTATGGTGATGGTATAGGCAGAAGGCTTAAGCATAGCATTAGGTACATGGAGCTTCAGATCAGCTCTAGCTTTCAGATGGAAACATTTTGATAGATTGTGAAAAATTGCCATTTAAATGACCAAGTTTAGCTCTGGATTCGTTTTTTCACTGATCCCTATGAGTTTGAAGAAACGTGTGGCAGAGCAGGTTTTCCCGACCGGACTCCTGACAGACACACACACACACACACAAACAGAAATGCAACACCTCCTCATCAGATTCCTCACTACGGCTGTAGGAGAGAGGGATAGACAATGAGCGAGTGAGCGAGAGAAAGAGAGTGAGAGAGAGAGAATGCGCGTGAGGGAGAGAAAGACAATAGAGAGATAGAAAGAGAGAGTGAGAGAGTGAGTGAGAGAAAGAGAGGGAGATAGAAAGAGAGAGAGAGATAGAAGAGAGAGAGAGAAAGAGAGAAAGAAAAAGAAAAGAAAGAAAAGAAAGAGAGAACAAAGAGAGTGGGAGAGAGAGAGAGAAGGAAAGACAAAGAAGAGGGAGGAAGAGTGAGAGAGAGAGAGTGAGGAGAAGAGAGAGAGAGAGAGAGAGAGGAGAGAGGAGAGAGAGAGAGAGAGAGAGAGAGGAGAGAGAGTGAGAGAGAGGAGTGAGAGAGAGTGAGAGAGAGAGAGAGAGTGAGTGAGTGAGTGAGTGAGTGAGTGAGTGATGAGTGAGGAGAGAGTGAGAGAGAGAGAGAAGAGAGAGAGAGAGAGAAGAGAGAGAGAGAGAGAGAGAGAGAGGAGAGAGAGAGGAGGAGAGAGAGAGAGAGAGAGAGAGAGAGATGAGGAAGGGAGAGAGAGAGAGAGAGAGAGAGAGAGAGAGAGAGAGAGAGAGAGAGAGAGAGAGGTAAGGATTTCGACTAGCTTGTGATATCAGAAAAGTAGTCTGGTATCACATGTACAGCACTGTGGTCTCTATCCCTAAACTGCACAAATATACCTTAGATCCCCAGTGACAATCAATGTCACTCATCTGTGAACATCCGTTCAAGCACATTGAGCTCCAAAAAGGGATAAAAATGCTGCATACTTCTCCCTTGCATTTAACTCCCAATTGGTTTTCCTTATAAAAATCAGGACAGGAAATAGACACCACTCATAGAATGTAATCTTTATATTGACAGACAGCTGTAGTAAATGCTTAATTGAAAATGGAAATCAAAGGAACCATGAATGATCTTCTTTACAAGTTGAAGGATGAGCACAGAAATGTGGCTTAATCCAACGGAGATGGTTTACATGTTAAGGCGTAGCAAAATGTTATGCTTTTCCAGTAATGTAAAATGACACTGAAACAGCAAAACCTAAAATGTTATTAACGTGTAGTTGCTCCTCGACATGTGAAATCACAATATATGTTTGAAGTGTATATTTAATCAGCATTGAATCAAATACACTATATATACAAAAGTATGTGGACGCCCCTTCAAATTTGTGTTCAGCTATTTTAGCCACACCTGTTGCTGAGAGGTCTATAAAATCAAGCACACAGCCATACAATCTCCATAGAGAAACAATGGCAGTAGAATGGCCTTACTGAAGAGCTCAGTGATTTTCAAATTGGCACCTTCATAGGATTTCCAACAAGTCAGTTTGTAAAATGTCTGCCCTGCTAGAGCTGCCCCGGTCAACTGTAAGTGCTGTTATTGTGAAGTGGAAACGTCTAGGCGCAACAACGGCTCAGCCACAAAGTGGTAGACCACACAAGCTCACAGACCGGGACTGTCAAGTGCTAAAGTGCGTAGCGCATAGAAATCCTCCTTCCTCAGTTGCAACACTCACTATCGAGTTCCAAAACTGCCTCTGGAAGCAAAGTTCTGCACAAGAACTGTTCGTCAGGAGCTTCATGAAATGGGTTTCAGTGGACGAGCAGCCGCACACAAGCCTAGGATCACCATGCACAACGCCATTCGTTGGCTGGAGTGGTGTAAAGCTCACCACCATTGGACTCTGGAAGAGTGGAAACTCGTTCTCTGGAGTGATGAATCACGCTTCACCATCTGGCAGTCTGATGGAGGAATCTGGGTTTGGCGGATGCCAGGAGAACRCTACCTGCCCSAATGCATAGTGCCAACTGTAAWGTTTGGTGGAGGAGGAATAATCATCTGGGGCTGTTTATCATGGTTTGGTCTAGGCCCCTTAGTYCCAGTGAAGGCAAATCTCAACGCTACAGCATACAATGACATTCGAGACAATTCTGTGCTTCCAACTTTGTGGCACCATTTTGGGGAAGGCCCTTTCCTGTTTCAGCATGACAATGCCCCGTGCAGAAAGTGAGGGCCATTCAGAAAGAGTTTGTCGAGATCGGTGTGGAAGAACTTGACTGGCCTGCACAGAGCCCTGATCTCAACCCCATCAAACACCTTTGGGATCAATTGGAACACTGACGGCAAGCCAGGCCTAATCGCCCAACATCAGTACCCGACCTCACTAATGCTCTTGTGGCTGAATGACAGCAAGTCCCAGCAGAAATGTTCCAACATCGAGTGACCTTCCCAGAAGAGTGGAGGCTGTTATAGCAGAAAACGGGAAACCAACTCCATATTAATACCCTTGATTTTGGAATGAGATGTTCGACGAGCAGGGGTGCACATACTTTTGGTCTTGAGGAAATGTACGATAAAAGATGGTATTTTTGACTTGCAAAATTTTGGATTAAACTTTTCATCAACCATGAGGACTAAAGCCAAAAAAGTATTACAGTTCAGTAACACAACAACTCGAAATACATGAACAATAATTTAAAGTAGACCATGTGTGACTTGTTACAGGAAGCTAGGCGCATGCTGCACGCCACTACTTCACAGGAGAGGCATTTGAATGTAAAACTTTTGGCAGAAATGCCTTTTGTAACGTGGACTTTCAGATGCCTCAATAACAAATGTGTATACCATCTGTAAATACGAATAAAATTGTTAAAATATGAGCCTGGTTGGTTTAGCCACAGAAAAAAACAGGAACCTTCCTACTAGCTATGATTGGCTGAGAAAATGGATGGGCTGGACATGCCAAGAGATTAGTTCAGATTGGTGTAGCATGCTTCTGTCTATTTAACATGAGCTGCTCTGTATGTGTAGATAATCCTTTCTACTACAGCTTTTTTGAAAGATATCATGAAGAACTGTAATATTGCTGCCCTGAATTTAACAGGYACTATCGACAAAGATCAGTGAGAAAAAGTTCTGATGGACTACTTTCTGTAAGATGATCCTGAAAATCTCTGAAAATGAATCAGGCGATGAGGAAATCCTTGATTTAGGTAAAAACATTTGATTTAAATCAGACATTGTACTGTACAGTCCTCTGATGACAGTCATATGGGRAAAAAAACGGTGATCAACAGTGTTGTTGTCACAGAATAAGTTGATTGAGTTTTGAAATCAGTGGAATGTCTGGTGGAATCAGAGTATGATTGCAAATGTGGTGGGAGTTGAAAAGAAAACACAGAAGGCTGTTGTATAAAACACCTGTCTCCGGATTACATCTTCAACTAAGGACAAGCATGCCACCCATGACAGAGAGAGAGAAGCGTTCATCCATGTATATGGGTAAGAGTTTAGCTAAATGTTCCAATATTATATGTGAAAAACGTTTTCATTGCAAGTTAAAGCGTACTGTTAGCTAGCTAACATTACCTGGCTGGCTGGCTTGCTAGCTAACGTTACGTGAATGAGCTGTGTAGTAATCCATTTGCATTGCTAGTTATAGCCTAATGTTAGCTAGCTAGCTAAAATTGAACCTAGTTGGTTGCTTTAGCTACCTGCAGATTCATTCATGGTTCATGGTAGTATGGGTTGGGATTATGTGTCTAAACAAAAGACTCCACTATGCAAGTAACCATTTCGTTATACCATTTACACGTTCTGTTTCCTGTGCATGTGACAAATACACATTTTATATGGTTTGTGTTTACCGGAGACGGTACTGTGAAAAACAACATGACCTGCACCAAAGTCAGATTAAGATATAGGCCAAGGACTAGATATAGTGTATTTTTATGACTACTTTTGCTACTACTTTCACCACTTTTAGTCTTCAAATCTTTGATTGTATACTACACTACCTTACTCACTCTGTTTAGCAGATGGCCTCACATGTGAATCCTTAAAGAGATAGGTGGGGCTTTAGAGGGTATGAACGATGCTGAATGGTTGTAGACAAAGAACTCTCCAGTAGATGTACACAAACATTCATGGGACATTGTGGGGTTACAAGTTTATCAACTTTCAAAGCATAATTACTTTCCCATTGATCCTCAACTGTAGTATATGATATACCATTTTCTAGCTCTGAGTCTCTACTTTTTATCCAATGTAAAAAACACAATTTCAAATTTGAAGATATGAAGAAAGAGAGTGAAAGACAAAAAAAGAGAGTGAGAGAGACGGCATCCCTAGCCGCGTCCTCAGAGCATGCGCAGACCAGCTGGCTGGAGTGTTTACGGACATATTCAATCTCTCCCTATCCCAGTCTACTGTCCCCACATGCCTCAAGATGTCCACCATTGTTCCTGTACCCAAGAAAGCAAAGGTACCTGAACTAAATGACTATCGCCCTTTAGCACTACCTTCCTTCATCATGATGTGCTTTGAGAGACGTCAAGGACCATATCACCTCTACCTTACCTGACACACTAGACCCACTTCAATTTGCTTACCGGCCCAATAGATCCACAGATGATGCAATCACTATCCCATTGCACCCTGCCCTATCCCACCTGGACAAGCGGAACACTTATGTAAGAATGCTGTTCATTGACTATAGCTCAGGATTCAACACCATAGCTCATCATTAAGCTCGGGGCCCTGGGTCTGAACCCCACCCTGTGCAACTGGGTCCTGGATTTCCTGACGGGCTGCCCCCCAGGTGGCGAAGGTAGGAAACAACACCGCTTCGCTGATCCTCAACACAGGGGCCCCACAAGGGTGCGTGCTCAGCCCCCTCCTGTACTCCCTTTTCACCCATGACTGCATGGCCACGCACACCTCCAACTCAATCATCAAGTTTTCAGACGACACAACAATCGTAGGCCTGATTACCAACAATGACGAGACAGCATACAGGGAGGAGGTGAGGGCCCTGGGAGTGTGGTGCCAGGAAAATAACCTCTCACTCAACGTCAACAGAACAAAGGWGCTGATCGTKGACTTCAGGAAACAGCAGAGGGAGCACCCCAATATCCACATCGACGGGACCGCAGTGAATAAGGTGGAAAGCTTCAAGTTCCTCGGTGTACACATCACTGACAAACTGAAATGGTTCACCCACACAGACAGTGTGGTGAGAAGGGCGCAACAGCGCCTCTTCAACCTCAAGAGGCTGAAGAAATTTGGCTTGGCACCTAAAACCCTCACAAACTTTTACAGCTGCACAATTGAGAGCATCCTGTCAGGCTGTATCACCGCCTGGTATGGCAACTTGAGCAGACCGCACCACCCTCTGGAGAGCCATGCGGTTGCAGGTGGTGCGGTCTGCTCAACGCATCACCAGGGCAAATGACCTGCCCTTCAGGACACCTACAGCACCCGATGTCACAGGAAGGCCAAAAAGATAATCAAGGACAACAACCACCCAAGCCACTGCCTGTTCACCCCGCTATCGTCCAGAAGGCGAGGTCAGTACATGTGCATCATAGCTGGGACCGAGAGACTGAAAACCAGCTCCTRTCTCAAGGCCATCAGACTGTTAAACAGCCATCACTAGCACCTTAGAGGCTGCTGCCCTATATACATAGACAATGGCCACTTTAATAATAGAACACTTGCCACTTTAATAATGTTTACATATTTTGCATTGCTCAACTCATATGTATATACTGTAT
Organism: Salvelinus sp. IW2-2015; assembly: GCF_002910315.2. Lineage (NCBI taxonomy): Eukaryota > Metazoa > Chordata > Actinopteri > Salmoniformes > Salmonidae > Salvelinus > Salvelinus sp. IW2-2015. The sequence continues at coordinate 8,657,273 of NC_036855.1, forward strand.
TCTATTCTACTCGACTGTATTTTAGTCTATGCCGCTCCGACGTTTCTCGCCCAAAGATTTATTTATTCTTAATTCCTTTACATTAGATTTGTGTGTWTTGTTGTGAAGTTGTTAGATGTYATTTGTTCAATTTTACTGCACTGTTGGAGCTAGAAACACAAGCCTTTCGCTACACCCGCAATAACATCTGCTAAGCATGTGAATGTGACCAATACAATTTGATTTGATTTTGATTTGAGAGAATCCTCATCCTTTAATTGTCTCTGTAAAGTTCTTGTTGAGCTGTAAGTGGAGGGCTTGGACCCCCACTGTAGCTGATAAGCCACCGTCACGTTATTTAGGCGAATGCAACCCGACAGAGAGACTTTATTGATTGAAATTAATTAATCCACTTACCAGGGGGGATTCTATGGCTCTGGGGTGACTTAAATAGTCCACACAAATTAAACTGGAAATTTGTTGCCTTTAMTGATATTCTCAAGTAATTGAATTGCAGGAATGTTTCAAAACATTTGGCATTAGCATGCAAAAAAAMCTGTATATTAGCAATGGATAACCCAAATATAATTTGGAATTAATTATTTTTTGATACGGTTCAAGCATATTTAGTATGGTGGTAATTACATGCTGTATGGAGAGGCAACAGTATATGGAATGTACTGTAATGTGAAGCTTGTAGATAAAGCCAATACACATTTTCATTTGAGTTAATTAAATAATAAATTGAGAAATATTACTGATTGCAAACAGTGTTGTTAGAGCTCTGAGAGGAGCAGTACCCTATCAAATAGTGTTCTTGGAGCACTGAGAGGAGCAGTACCCTATCAAACAGTGTTGTTAGAGCTCTGAGAGGAGCAGTACCCTATCAAANAATAGTGTTGTTAGAGCTCTGAGAGGAGCAGTACCCTATCAAACAGTGTTGTTAGAGCTCTGAGAGGAGCACTACCTTCTTTATTAAATAATGTCATCAAAGTAGTTTTTGGAAATGTCTGAACATTTAGCTTCTATGACTCAGTATATAACACAGTGTAGTTTTTTAAAATATATATTTTTGGGGGTCTGCGTTTTGTATATTTATTGGATATGGAGCACAGGCGGCTGGGTACACCTTAATTGGGGAGGTCGGGCTCATAGTAATGGCTGGAACGGAATCAATGGAATGGTATCGAACACATCAAATACATGGTTTCCATCTGTTTGATATCATTCCATTCACTCCATTCCATCCATCCCCTCAGCAGCCTCCTGTGTTATGGCGAGATAGAGGTGAAAGCAAGGAGAGAGAGTGCTGAATGAGCAGTGGGCTGGATTGGAACCCATGATGGCAGTGGTGCGTAATACATTTGCTCCAGAGGCAGTGGCTTAGACCTCTAGACCACCYCAGGCCAAAAACACAGTATACTTGAAATAAACCTGTGAAACGTGTATATCTTATTCCGGTGTGGCAGCACAGGTGTTCTCTATTCTCTGTAATAATGTCACCAGACAGCCGTGTCACAGCATCCTCTAGTAATCCCAACAGGCAAAGCACAGATTAGACAGCTTGCACACATGATTTAACATGCCCTCGTCACCACTGCCGGTAGCTATGCCAAAAAGAAAGAGTGAGAGAAAGACAGAGGGACAGAAGTATGACATTACCAACCTCTTCTAATTTACTTTCTCAGTGAGTTGCTGGGATAATTCATGCAGCGTTGTAGCTCACACATCTGTTTGCCTTGACAGATGTCTCTGTGTGTATGATACCCCGGAGTTGAGACTGGTGAGAGTATGCCTGACACGGCCCAACGAGCAGTGAAGTTCTCTGCACATTCACAAACACGCATGCAAGCACACACACACAAACACACACAAACACACACAAACACACACACACACACACACTTCTGTGTGAGCTTGGCCGGGCACCATTGTTTGCACCCCATCAAGTAGATATGCTAACACAGCACCAAATAGTCTGCTGTAACCACACACATTCCTCCATTGTCCTCTCACTATTCACCCTGTTCTTGGCACCAAACATGAGCAAACTTCAACACACCTCTTTAACATGCCAACGGATGTTCTGAACGACTTCCTCTCTTTCTCACAGTGAAAACCTACATACATGTGTTGTTGACAACAAAAGAATGTGACATTTCTTGAACAACCGTTTGATTTCTCCTATTACCCCTTCAATTCTGTTGTTTAGAAAGGAGAGGAGTCTGACAAGGTGTCAAATTCCTCGCTCCCTCGTCAACAAACTCTGGACATTTCATGGTGGCAGGCTCTGTTAGATATGGAACAGTACCAGGCCAGATCCTCTCTCTCAGAGAGGCTGGAGCATGGAGCTGCCAGCTGGGCGTCCTGAAGGCCTCGCTCAAGTTTCTACTGTACCTGCCATCATTCTCCCTCGCTCAAGTCTTCTACTGTACCTGCCATCATTCTCCCTCACCCCATTCATTCTCTGTTGTACCTGCCATCACTCTCCTTCCTCATTCCATTCTCTGTTGTACCTGCCATCCACCACCTCACCACATTCTCTTCACCCTGTTGAGATGGAGGAACAGCCAAGGCTCCACGAAGGAAATAATGACCTGCCACCATTATGTTTGACTTGAAGTACATCACACTCTGGCCACTGCCATCACTAAACCAAGAGAGAGATATTTAGTAATTAAAATAATAAATTGAGAAATATTACTGATTGCAAGACAGTGTTGTTTAGAGCTCTGAGAGGAGGCAGTACCTATCAAATAGGTGTTCTTGGAGCATGAGAAGGAGCAGTACCTATCAAACAGTGTTGTTAGAGCTCTGAGCAGGAGCAAGTACTATCAAACAGTGTTGTTAGAGCTCTGAGAGGAGCAGTACCCCTATCAAACTAGTGTTGTTAGAGCTCGAGAGGAAGCCAGTACGCCTATCAAATAGTGTTGTTAGAGCTCTGAGAAGACGCAGGTACCCTATCAAAACAGTGTTTGTTTAGAGCTTCTGAGAGGAGCAGTACCCTATCAAATAGTGTTTGTTAGAGCTCTGAGAGGGCAGTACCGCCTATCAAATAAGTGTTGTTTAGAGCTCTGAGCGAGCAGTACCCCCTTATCAAATAGGTGTTGTTAGAGCTCTGAGAGGAGCAGTACCCTATCCGAACAGTGTTGTTAGAGCTCTGAGAGGAGCAGTACCCCTATCAAATAGTTGTGTTAGAGCTCTGAAGAGGAGCAGTACCTGCTATCAATAGTGTTTTAGAGCTCTGAGAGGAGCAGTACCCTATCAAATAGTGTTGTTCAGAGAGCTCTGAGAGGAGCAGTACCCTATCAAAAGTGTTGTTTAGAGGCTTGAGGAAAGGAGCAGTACCCTATCAAATTAGTGTTTGTTTAGAGCTTCTGAGAGGAGCCAGTATATCTATCAAATAGTGTTGTAGAGCTCGAGAAGGAGCAGGTACCCTAATCAACAGTGTTGTTAGAAGTCTGAGAGGAGCAGTACCCCTATACAAAAGTGGTTGTTAGGCTTCTGAAGGAGCAGTACCCCTACACAAAAAACGTTGGGTTGTTAGAGCTCTGAGAGGAGCAGTACCGACTATTCAAATAGTGTTGTTAGAGCTCTGAAGAGGAGCAGTACCCTATCAAAAGTGGTTGTTAAGAGCTCTGGAGAGGAAGCAGTACCCTGCATCAAACAGTGTTGTTAGAGCTCTGAGGGAGCAGCTACCTTCTTTATTAATAATGTCATCAAAGTAAGTTTGTGGAATGTCCCTGAACATTTTAGCTTCTATGACTCCAGTAATATAATACAACAGTGTAGTTTTTTAAGAATATATATTTTTGGGGTCGCTGCGTTTGTATATTTATTGGATTATGGAAGCACAGGCGGCTGGGTACAACCTTAATTGGGAGGTCGGGCTCAATAGTAATGGCTGAACGGAATCATGAATATGGTATCGAACACATCAAATACATGGTTTCATCTGTTTTGAATATCATTCCATTCACTCCATTCCATCATCCCCTCAGCAGCCTCCCTGTGTTATGGCGAGATAGAGGTGAAAGCAAGGAAGAGAGTGCTGATATGAGCAGTGGGCTGGATTGGAACCCATGAATGGCAGTGGTGGCGTAATACATTTGCTCCAGATGGCAGTGGCTTAGACTCTAGCACCACCTCAGGCCAAAAAACACAGTATAACTTGAAATAAACCTGTGAAACGTGTATATCTTATTTCCGGGTGTGGCAGCAAAGGTGTTCTCTATTCTCTGTAATAATGTCACCAGACAGCCGTCGTCTCAAGCATCCTCTAAGTAATATCCAACAGGCAAAGCACAGATTAGCACAGCTGCACAAATGATTTTAACATGCCCTCGTCACCCCTGGCCGGTAAGCCTATTGCCAAAAAGGAAAGAGTGAAGAGAAAGACAGAAGGGACAAAGTAATGACATTACCAACCTCTTCCTAAATTTACTTCTCAGTGGAGTTGCTGGGATAATTATGCATGCGTTGTAGGCTCACACACTTGTTTGCCTGACAGATGTCTCTGTGTTATGATACCCGGAAGTGAGACTGGTGAGAGTAATGCTGACACGGCCCAACGAGCAGGTGAAGTTCTCCTGCACATTCACTAAACCGCATGCAAGCACACACCACAAACACACAGTCAACACACACAAACAACCACAACAACACACTTCTGTGTGAGCTTGGCCGGGCACCATTTGTTTGCACCCATCAAGTAGATATGCTAACAAGCACCAAATAAGTTAGGTCTGTAGACCATCATCAGCATTGACGGCTCATTGGAGAATCTCAGTCCTACTATTCACCCTGTTCTGGCACCAAAACAATGAGCAAACTTCAACCACACCGTCTTTAACATGGCAACGGATGTTCTGAACGATTCCTTCTCTTTCTCCAGACCAGTGAAAACCTACATCCATGTGTTGTTGACAACAAAAGAATGTGACATTTCTTTGAACAACCGTTTGAATTTCTCCTATTACCCCTTCAATTCTGTTGTTTAGAAAAGGAGAGGAGTCTGACAAGGTGTTCAAATTCCTCGCTCCCGTCAACAAACTCTGGACATTTTATGGTGGGCAAGGCTTCTGTTAGATATGGAACAGTACCAGGCCAGATCCTCTCTCTCAGAGAGCTGGAGCATGGAGCTGCCAGCTGGGCCGTCCTGAAGGCCTGCGCCAAAGTTTCTACTGTACCTGCCATCAATTCCCCTCGCTCAAGTCTTCTACTGTTACCTGCCATCATTCTCCACCATTCACTGTTTTTGTACCTGCCATCACTCTCCTTCCTCATTCCATTCTCATGTTGTACTGCCATCCACCACCTACCACTTGCTGCTTCACCCTGTGAGATGGAGGAACAGCCAAGGCTTCCCACGAAGGAAATAATGACTTTGCACCATTATGTATTGACTGAAGTACATCACACCTGGCACGCTGCCATCACTAAAACTGCTCACATCACACACACACAACACAACACACACACATCACACCACACACAACAACAACACACACACACACACACACCCACAACACACAG
>NC_036855.1:8662811-8672688 GCF_002910315.2 Salvelinus sp. IW2-2015
CACACACACACACACACACGCACACTTGTGTACCAAGTCACCATAAAAACAAACACCTGTTGTTTATGTCTTTACATTTCATGTTCACTTCACAGAACTCCATACTATGGTAATTCAAGAGCTTGGGACTATATGGTTCTATCTGAAAAACGTGAATTGGGGTATTTAGAGCACTGTATAAGTAGAGAACATCAAAAATAACAAGGCCGTGTCAATAACAACATTTGGACAAAAATGCAGATAGAGCCGTATCGTCCCAAGCTCTCAAATACACAGCAACCAAGACTCTGTTATTGACCTGCCTGGTCTAAGCTGAATCTCATTCTAAAACCTGAGGTGGTGTCACGCCCTGACCTTAGTGTTCCTTTTTTATGTCTCTATTTTGGTTTGGTCAGGGCGTGAGTTGGGGTGGCCATTCTATGTTTTGTGTTCTATGTTTTCTATTTCTGTGTGTTTGGCCGGGTGTGGTTCTCAATCAGAGGCAGCTGTCTATCGTTGTCTCTGATTGAGAACCATACTTAGGTAGACTTTTCCCACCTGTGTTTTGTGGGTAGTTGTTTTCTGTCTTTGTGTCTGTACCAGACAGGACTGTTTCGTTTCATTCTCTTTGTTATTTTGTTTAGTGTTCTGTTTTTAATAAATGATCATGAACACTTACCACGCTGCGCTTTGGTCCGATGATTCCTCATCTTCAGACGACGAACGTTATAGGTGGAACTAAAGCCGGTTGTATGCTAGCTGTCCCAGACAAGTTTTTGAGATCGGAGACAAAATCCCCATGTTGTTGCCTACTCGGGGCACGAGCGTGTCACCGACGCTCGTTTAACGTGAGAGGATCAGAGACAATCTGAGGGCTACAGATCCTGTATTTGAGTCCTAGATGTTTCCTAACTTTGTTTGTTTTTATCAGCACAAAATCTGCACTGCGCTTGTAGTGTGAGATATGCAACGACAAGATTTGAGGACAGTGATGAGCAATAGCCAATGAGAGCTCCCCAGAGAGTGAGATGATGACAGAATGTGTACTCAGGAGCAGGAGCCATGACTACTACTAGTATAGGTTTGTACTTGCCAAAGTCTCAAATCGTTACAGCTCTGACAAGCTCTTTAGACACAATGTTATTCAATTAAAAATATGTTGGCTAGATATTTCAACTCTGTATGGCAAGCGTGAATGTTTGACTGAAAACGTTGGAGGTTGTTTTGAGCCACAGCTCGTTGTAGTCACGTTAAATCTAATACCATCATCACATCCTTGTTTTAGTGAGACTGCATGGTATCGACAATCCTCACGACCAAGTGAAGAATCTTCTAGTGTGTGACCTTCGTCTGTGCTCACTACTATGTTGGCAAGACAAAAAGACTACAGGAAAGACGGTTGTTTAATGTGAGAGGATCAGTGATGTTAGGATTTAAACATTTGTGTAGTGTCCACTCAGCTTAAATATGACTGCATCTTTTCTCTTCTCTCCACCCCAGGCAGTTGAGGAGGCTTTCTGAGGGAAAACTTCCTGAAGGTGTCTTGCTTGGTTTGTGAAACGTTGTAATTACTGCAGGGACTCTCCTCCCTCTATATTTGTGGGGGCTGATTTGCATTCGCTCCCGCTCCGGGGTTCTCCCTCAGTTCAGTACACTTAGGCCTGTCTAATTAGGGTCCCTGCCACATTTTCTTGTTCCTGTCTCGGCGCACAGCTGGGGAAGACCCTCCAAATCAACTGCTAGTGAACGCTCATCACCCGGCGCTCCTCTGAAACAGGCAGTGCCTCGACAATGCAAGCCAGTGCTCCTCCCTCCTCCACATATACAACTCTCATCCCCTTCCTCCTTTTTTGCTCTGTCTTTGTTTCCTGCCAAGCTCAGGCACTGCGGCTACAAAGAGCCCCACATAGGAAGATGAGAAAGAGCACAGAGCGGTGTGTGTGAGTTCAGATGAGTGCGTAGYGGAGAGTCTGTTTGTGAGATGGTGAGAGATTGCCAGGGTTGGGATAGAAGGTAGCATGCTCAGGGGCACTGTAAAAAAAGACATCAACCCCCCCGTATCAGGAGCAGTTGTTCACCCCATGGGCGAGAGGTTGGGGCGATGAGGGTTTGTCTTTACTTTACAATTCTCTTTTCCTTATTCCCACCTCCGCTCACTAACCCCCATGGTATTCTCTTTTGGTGGTGATTTCTATTCTGTTGTTCTCTTGCTTGCGTGTGCGTGTGTCTGTGTGTGTGTGTGTGTGTGTGTGTGCGTTGTTTGGAGGCGAAGGCTTATAGGTGAAAGGTGAAACGAGAGTGTGACATGAATTCTATCACATCCAACCCCACTGGTCCATTATGCTATACCACATTGACGATCTGTGGTGTGTGTGTGTGTGTGTGTGTGTGTGTGTGTGTGTGTGTGTGTGTGTGTGTGTGTATGGGAGGTGAACAGTAGCTAATGAGGCTGTTTGTTTAGAGGAAGAGGGGGGTGCATGAAGAGAGACGAAGACGGCAGTCTGAGTCACAAACAATGAGGGATGAAACGGAGCGAAGCATTGACTGGGGACCCTGTGGGATTCACACACACACATAAGTGTGCCAATGCACTCGCACATGCACACAAACACACACACACATACACGCACACACGCACGGCCCCGCATGTGCGCACACGTGCACACATTCGCACACACACTAAAGGACATGATAGTCATATTTATCTGTTAAATATCCATACACACACCACTTCCATCATGACAAAAAGAAAACACATGCACAAAAAGGAAAACAACATCAAATCAAAGACTGGCCATGCTTCCTCTCTGAAGAGGGCCTAGTTCCCATCAGTTGGAGCGCTGCAGTGAGAGAGAGACCCAAGCTTGTTTCCTCACGTGGTGCGTCAGAGCGTAGAGCGAGAGAGACCCAAGCTTGTTTTCATCAATCAACGTGGGCCTGCACCTGGAGAGCTGGAGGGGACTGACCACATCTACAGACCAGCACTCTCACTCCTGCTCCCTCTCTCCCTCTTTCTCTCTCCCTTTCTGTCTCTCTCATGCTCTCTCTCTCTTTCTCTTTTGCWCTCTCTCTCTCCTTCCTTCCTTCCTTCCCTCRCTCGCTCTCTCTCCCTTTCTCTTTCTCTCTGAGAACACACACCTGCACCTGGCCCTAACCACATCCCACACTCCAATAATCTGCTGACTCTGTGATTTAGAACCTTCTGTCTGGTCCAAAAGACCCTGACAACCCCCTTACCCTACTGTACACTAGTTTCATCCGGTTTTGTCTGCTGCTATGAATTCTCATCCGGAGACACAAGCAAACTTGATGTCTTGTCTCATGATGCCTGTACACTGAGTGCACCAAACACTAAGAACACCTTCCTTTTATTGAGTTGCACCCCTTTTGCCYGCAGAACATTCTCAATTCATTGGGGCATGGACTTTACAAGGTGTTGAAAGCGTAACACAGGGATGCTGGCCCATGGAGAACTGGTGAACTTAAAAAAAAACTGCAGCGTTGCTGTTCTTGACACACTAAAACCGGTGCACCTGGCACCTACTACCGTACGCCGTTCGAAGGCACTTCAATCTTTTGTCTTGCCAATTCACCCTCTGAATGGCACACATACACAATCCATGTTTTAATTGTCTCAAGGCTTAAAACCTTCTTAAACCTGTCTCCTCTCCTTCATCTATACTGATTGAAGTGGATTTAACAGGTGCCATCAATAAGGGATAATAGCTTTCACCTGGATACACCTGTCATGAAAGAGCAGGTGTTCCTAATGTTTTGGACACTCAGTGTATGTGTCTCTAGCTATAATCCTCTCAGTCTCTAAGGAATACAAAACTCATAGCCTATACTCTGTTGAGTCATACTGAGTTCTTGTTGTCCTCACTGTTATGCGCTGTTGGACGGACAAGACCGAAGCAGATAGCAGCGCAGGTACTGTATAACACACATGACAAATAGAGGAAGAGAAAGAGGCCATCATTATTAATAATAGATACTGTAAAGGCTTGTCTGGACATGTTCTGTGTAGAGTGAAAATGTGTCATAGCACAAACACAAGTAATGTTTTTAAATAACCATTGGAATTTAGCGCTAAATATGTACCATGAGGTTACACAACAGCATACGGACAGTAACGCCATCAAATAATTCCTATTACGACATCAAACATGTTTACTTGGTTATGTTTAGACCAGACAGATCTAGTTTGGGCCAGACACTTTGCTGTCATGTCAAGCTACTTTCAAGCTACTGAACAACAATTAATTACCATGTATCAGCTTCTCCAGTTCGTATTGCTCTGCCTATTTTGATCTGGCAGAGAAGGTCAGTGTATAAATATAGGTAGTTTTCCAGGGCTGTAACTTGTACCGACGGTTTAGGTGGCAACTGTGTTTCTCTGCCACATTTACATACAGAAAGAGTGATGCGGTTAGGTTTGTTTATCAAGGAATGGCCAGGGGAATGGCCAGGGGAATGGCCAGGGGAATGGCCACCACTTCTAACTTCAATAGTCCGTAATAGTCCGTAATTCAGAGTAATATTTCCCCCCAAAAAAACTTTCAACACGTTGTAGATTCTGCTACTTGAAATGTTTCCCTCATGATTTTGCCAGTAGCCATTAACACCGTGAAAGAGGCACCTCTTAAAACCTGGTGTGCTTTGTTTTCCCCTCAGCGCCAGTCGTGCGGACGGGGTTGTCATCAATTCAGTTCTCGCCCTTGTTTTAACCCATCTCCAGGGAATTCTGGTTTGTGGGCAGACATTTACATGTACTTTTTTACACAAGTTTTTAAAATTGTTTCTTGACAGGTAGACCTTAGAGGCCAAGCCTATTGCAACACTACCAGTGGAGTTACATTCACAGGCCTCCGTTTTGATTTCAGCCCCAGAGAAAAGGACCTGTATCCTGAGACCAACTGTACACTATATCTTATCCACACTCTCAAGAGCAAATACAACAATTATTCACTGTTTCCAAGCACAGTCATACAGGAAATTGACCAGTTGATAAATGTGTAATTCAAACAGAACATAAGTCAAAGTTACTTTGTGTCTTCTCAATAAGAACAGTCATTGTCTATTACATTGAGAGGGGGTGGGATTGAGACGGTGGGCCAGCCAATAAGCCTCTTTGTTCTGTTCAAGCATTACCAAGAATTCCCTTCCGGTGTCGGCGTGGCGATGTGAAGGGCTCCTCTGTTTGTCTGGAGAGACTTTTACATGTGGAGCAAATGATGGAGGAGTGATTCTAGGGACAAGGCCAGCTGGGGAAGACCCTCTTCAGACTGACAATAGTCAGGAAGAGAAGAGATATGCTTGACTCTGTGCTGTGCCTCAGGGTTTCATTAGCGGTACCGCTCACAACCAATGATGGAATGGTGGACTTAAAGTATGTTCTCCTGATGCTAGTGCTTAGAACCTCAAGGTTAGTAGAATGGAGAAGAGAATCTAACCAGGGCTTCTCAAGAGCACAACATCTATAAGAGGATATTGATTTGGCCTTGCCTACAAAAATAAACAAGCAAATAAACAGGGATTCACATGTGCATGAAAACTGTCAATAGAAAGACAAAGACCCTAAAACGTTCACACACACACACCACACAGGAGAGAGAGGAGAAGAGAGAGAGAGAGAGAGAGAGAGAGAGAGAGAGAGAGAGAGAGAGAGAGAGAGAGAGAGAGAGAGAGAGAGAGAGAGAGAGAGAGAGGAGAGAGAGAGAGAGAGAGAGAGAGAGAGAGAGAGAGACGAGAGAGAGAGAGAGAGAGAGAGAGAGAGAGAGAGAGAGAGAGAGAGAGAGAGAGAGAGAGAGAGAGAGAGAGAGAGAGAGAGAGAGAGAGAGAGAGAGAGAGAGAGAGACGAGAGAGAGAGAAGAGAGAGAGAGAGAGAGAGAGAGAGAGGGCAATTGTGGACCACCACATGAGAGAGAAACCATAGAGTACAGAGCATGAAAGCCTGGTCCAATAAGCACTACCAATGCCACAGAGAGTGGGAGAAAGAGAGAAATATTGACTGAGAGATGAAGAAGAAAGAGAGTGCATTAGTGAGTGAATTTAACCGAGGGGACGTGTGAGGCGGGCGGGTGGTTAGTTCGGGAATGCCCGTCCAAACTCATTTTCAAAATCAGAACTTATTTTCTAAAGTCAGCATTTCAAATCAGAGCGTGTCCCCTCTCATTTAATGCATCATTTTGCGAAGTGATAAATTTGCGAATTAGACATACATCCTTTTTTGCTCTTAAGATACATAGCCTCATAAGGGAGGGAGCAGTGTGGAGGATTTAAGAGCGTTTCGCCGTGTCAAACGTTAAAACCCACAGGGATCTTCTGTACAATTAGACTGGGTGAGGGAAAGAGAGAGCTACCCAGACACAATCAGGATCGTAAGAGCAGCGGCGTTATTCCTCTGTACAGTAACGTGGTTATCTGTCGCGGGTGATCCTTTTAAACGCTTCTTTTGCAAGGATAAAAGCAGAGCAGAGGAAATAAACTTAGTTCTGCCTCCAATCTGCAAATCCTTGGTGGTCATGGAAGATGATCCCAATTTGCTTCTGAGCAGCACTGTCAGATCTCACAATAATAAATAATTTAAGACTTTAAGCGCCAATTATGTTCAGTAAATGTGGACCGCTTGCTCTACCCAGACTATGTGTGGCTCTTGCAGAAATACACAAGTCATACTGGATGGAGACGGATAATAATAGTTGTTGATGTCTGTTTCCACTGCATTCTGTCTTCACACAGGCTAAATATAAACTGACTACAAAGAATGATTTTAAACTGTGCAAGTTGTTTTAATCCATCGATTGCATTCTTAATTTGATTGCAAGTGTTAACATTTAGGTCAACATAAATATTTACGTACTACAATAATTTTATGTGACAATGAGCTTCACTGTAATTGACTGCTTTTCTGTATGCATTGCCAATAGCTGTGTCTGACTCACTAATGCAGTTATCCAACCTACCATAGACACAAGCACAACTTCCCCCCCCCCCCCAAATCAAATTCAAGTTTATTGATGTTATAGCAGGTGCAGCTAAATGCTTATGTTACTTACTCCTAACAATGCAGTAAAATGTCAAACAAGTACACAGTCATAAAAAATAAAAACACAAAACTTACAAGAAATAAAAAAATATTAGAACGAATCCAATTAACAACCCAAATAGCACTGTACTAGTAATGAGTCATTTTGCCACCTGAAAACAGTTTCTCCCCACCATTTGCCCTGTCTACAGGTTTGTTCCCACTTCATCTCAGAAGTTGAACAGTGGTGTCTCTTTGTGATACAGGGTCGATGTGGCATCATCAGAGAAGAGCCGGTGGGTCTCACCAAGGTTGCCTGTCCCCCAGAGAGACGCACATTTCTGCCTGGCCTGCAGTATCACCTTCACCAGCACAGCTTCCGCCACCATACCTACCATGCCAGTCCACACTGCTTTATAATAGTACTGTGGGACAGGGCTGGAGAATGAGCAAGAAAGGGAGTGAGTATTGGCCATTCAAAACCCCTTAACCAATCAGATTCTGGATTTGTTCCAACCTCTGCCTGGGCTAAAGTACAGGGGAGCCAATCAGACCACAGCTTTATTCCTTCCCGTGTCACATTGAATTAAAACCATTAATTATATGGGGGAGGGAGGTAGGGGGGGGAGGAGGGAGGCAGGGAGGGGGAGGGAGGGCTGTTTGCTCTCTACACAGACTCATGTTTGCCCTTTGTCTCTGCCAAGAATATCTCAAACCATGAAGCCCTCTCCAGTCTCCTGATTTACCCAGGCCAGACTGTACATCTAGATCAATAATTAGGACAAATGACCACTTATAGAGGTGAAATCGCTCTACTAACATCCAAAATGATTGGCATAATGTAGCATAATTTAATCCAATTTATTTGTATTTTTATACAATGTTACCTCAAACTGTCATTTGCTCTCGCTCTGCACAGAAACAAAGTGCCAATGCAGCTTCAAATGTTTATTACAAACAATATTAACTTCAGTTTAGTATAGGATGAGGGTACCGTGAGACAGAAATGTACGAATTTGGGCAACAATCAAATTCAATCAATCAAATGTATTTATAAAGCCCTTTTAACATCAGCAGATGTCACAAAGTGCTATATAGAAGCCCAGTCTAAAACCCCAAACAGCAAGCAATGCAGATGTAGAAGCACAAAGGCCAGAAACAGAAATAGACTGAACACTAGAGGCATTTGGAGGGCAGGGCTGTGTTTTTGGCACGGCTCTGTATTTACGTAGAAGAGCCACTATGTCTGTTTGGACTGGATGTTTCGGTGGCTGCTAGATTCCTGAAGTGAATACCTGTATTCAGTCGTTTGGGAGAGGCAGGCAGACAGGACACTGAGGCCATGGACAGTCAGGAGCCGAGAACAGCCACAGTTTGAATATGATGCCCTCAGACCGGGTGCCCCCTCCTCCCCCTGACCACCTGTGTGTTTGTACATGCAAGGATATGAAATAGCAGCAAACATGATGTGATGTGTGTATTTAAGAGGCATCCTGGTCTGACGGACATGCACCCTGCCAGTCTGTCCATCCAGTTTCTGTTTAGGTGAACGCTAATCGCCATATAACAGTTTAGCCTCTGTTTGTGTTTCAATGTTGGCCTTCAATTGATACATTGATATATAGTAGAAGTGCCGAAAGATTATTTATAATGTTCCGTAATTAGATTTTGATGAATTTTCTAATCATATCCTGCACAAGTGGAAAGTAAACATTCACTGAATGTTCTGCACAGAATGAGCCAAGTGTTTTTGACTAAAATGTTAAAATCATGTGTACCTTATTTTTTTGCTGGGAAAGCTACATTTGAATTTCATATTTAATCAAATCAAACTAATTGGCTAAGTGCAGCAAATGTAGTATGTGTACAGAAATCCAGGCACTTTTTCCCGGTCTAGCTCTGGTATAAGAGGAAAATGCAACTCAAACTTTCATGTAAATTGTGCTTTTGTGGAATATTTGAATCACAACGCATCTTGTGTGTATCTACACCTGTCGACAAATGTGAACACGGCAGATCACGGGATGCATGTCAACACTAGGTACAGTATAAAGCCACCCTAAGCCAAATCTATAACATTCATGGCCCTTGTCTGACAGCCATAGCTCCACAGTGTTGTTACAACTACAAACACAGATTAGTCCTCAGGATTTCACAGCAGAGAACTGCCACTGCACCAGGGGACTGGAAATGGCCACAGGGGGATAGAGAGAGTGGGAGGAAGAAACGTGGGTGGCAGAGAAGGGGTTGAAATAGAGGGGGTTAGAGTCCCCAGAGATGAACCTCCTTCTCTTCCTCTCTCTTTTCAAAGCAAGTGAGACACCCATGTCCTCTGTCATTACAGAAGCAGTAATTTTACAGTAGAAAGAGATATAAAATGGCATTATAAAAAATTGCATTATGGCACGTTGCACTGTTGAGAGATTATTTTAACGTTAACACGCCATAGAATTTCTCCATTCCTCCTGTTTTTCCCTTCCCTGATGGCCAGGGTTAGTGATGGAGGGGGGAAATATACTTAATATCAAATGTTGCTTTCAAACGGCCTCATTTCTTGGATGAGTGAATTGCCCTGTCTCTTCTGGGCACGCCACTGGTAATGCTGAGTGGCAGGTACTCCAGCGCAGTCGCCAAGGAGGTGACATTACGGCAACCGGCGGTCTCCTGGACAACTGTTGTAGTGGGAGACGCTCACCAGACACAGACCCAGATGCTGCTAACATTTCCACCAATTAGGACCGGGACAGCTGTCTGACCAAAAGCAGAGCAGCGGCAAACGGAGAGAACAAAGCCATCACTGTCAGACACGGCGGCTGAGTGACAACAGAGCAGAGAGATGGAGAAAGACAGGGGGAGAAAGACAGAGAGAGA
>NC_036855.1:8673033-8675280 GCF_002910315.2 Salvelinus sp. IW2-2015
AAAGACAGAGGGATAAAGACAGAGGGAGAAAGACAGAGAGAGAAAGACAGAGGGATAAAGACAGAGGGAGAAAGACAGAGAGAGAAAGACAGAGGGAGAAAGACAGAGGGAGAAAGACAGAGGGATAAAGACAGAGGGAGAAAGACAGAGGGAGAAATACAGAGAACGACTGAGAGAAGGGAAAAAGGAGTGAGAGAAAGAAATTACTAGGGCTGTTGCCTGGTTACTGGGGAACTTATTGATTCAGGAACTTCATCAACTAGTTTCAAAAGAGACAGAGGAAAAGAAAGAAATTAAAAAAGGCCCTCTACCTCCTTCTACCTTGTTGTCTTTTACAGCCTGCCTCTTGCAGAGTGCCCGACAAAACACACCATCCTTTGTGCGACAGTCTAAGATGTCCCTCCTATTTCCTGTCCTGAAGCCTCTGAAGCGTGGCTCTTCTAGGAGGCTGGAAGTACTTATTTGTCATTTCCTCCCTGGGCTGAGAGAGGCTGGTTCAATTCCCCTGAAGTCTTCCCAGCTGGAGGGAAGGAGAGAGAGAGACAAGAGAGGGAGAGAGGGAGAGTGATGAGCCTCCAATAGTGCCACTAACATCAGGCAGTTACTAACACAGAGTACCTGTTCTGACACTTGCAAGTCTGTAAACCTTCCCCATATAGACTTTTTATGAAATATATCCTTTCCTAAAACAATATCTAATGTAGGCTAATTGGTTAATTATTTAAAAAGGTAAAATAATAAGAAAAAAATGTAAGCAATTTTTTGGGACATTTTAATGCTCAAAATGAAATTCTTTGTTCATCTCTCTTTCTGTCTCCCTCTCTGTCTGCTATGCATCTAGATCTGACATTGAAGTGAGAGGTGTTGTCATCCTTATCATCCACATTAATAGCATACTCATTATTAACCTCATCATTATCATCCTCATTATTATCATCCTCATTATTATCCTCATCATTATCATCATCATTATTATCATCATCATCATTATCATCCTCATTATTACCATCATCATTATCATCCTCATTATTACCATCATCATTATTATCCTCATCATTATCCTCATCATCATTATTATCATCATCATTATCATCCTCATTATTATCGTCGTCATCGTCATCGTCACATCATTACATGGCCACTAGAGTGGCATTTGGGTAATGAGAGAGCTGTAAAGAGAGAACAGAAGAGGAGAGGCTCCAGCCAGGGTTTAGCAGGGCGGTAACAGTAGCTCGGCTTGTCCACAGTACATTTAAAGCCCTGTTGTCTAACAGAGCGTCCTCAATACACCATATTGTTTGGGAATTAAGTACAGCATAGAGAGTTTGTAATTATATGTTCACAATAACCGGTTTTCAGAAATGGCCTGAGAATAGCTCAGAGGGTTCCGGTCTGTGTTTCTCTGCTACAAAGTACAGAACAATGGGCTGACTGACTATAAAATGGCAGAGGGTCTCAGAATAGCAGCAAAGAGTTCTCCCTTTTTAATGCTTGTGGATTTCGAGGGGGCTGGTGCCATTGTCCAGTGGTTTCCTGATTTGCACTGGGGTTTCAAAATGTAGGTTCCCGGCTCCAAGAAACTATTGTTTTAGAGGAAAGAAAAGGGCGACTGGAGGTTGGTGTAGAGGAGGGGAAAGCAAATTAAATGAATAAGAGAGGAGGAGGATATGAGAGAAGAGGTGAGAAGATATGCTAACTGATTAGGATTATTAGTGGTGAAGGGATAAAAAGAGAAGGTAATTGGTTAAGATTATTAGTGGTGAAGGGATAAGAAGAGAAGGTCATTGATTAGGATTATTAGTGGTGAAGGGATAAGAAGAGAAGGTCATTGATTGGGATTATTAGTGGTCAAGGGATAAGAAGAGAAGGTAACTGATTAGGATTATTAGTGGTGAAGGGATAAGAAGAGAAGGTAATTGGTTAGGATTATTGGTGGTGAAGGGATAAGAAGAGAAGAGCTGCTGAGGATAAGACACAGCATTTCCAACTATATTACGACTTTCACATTTTAGAGATACCAACTGGCCCATACTATCTGGTATAAGGAGAAATAATATCATTATAATACAAAGGAGGAAAATCCCTATGGTGAAAGCAGCCTGGGTCAGCAGCTGTCTGACAGGACCAACATAGAGGAGAGGAAGGAGGAAGAGGATGATGAAGGGGAGGAGAGGAGGAGAGGAGGAGAGGAGGAGGAGAACGGGAGGAGGAGGAGGAGATGGAGGAGGAGATGGAGGAGGAAGAGGA
>NC_036855.1:8675719-8677250 GCF_002910315.2 Salvelinus sp. IW2-2015
GGGTTGTAGACGGCTGTGTCGAGCAGAACAGCCTTCTGGGAACCAGCCAGGCCCGCATCCTCAGCTCCACAGCCCACGGCTCTCTCTGACTGGCCACAGTCAAGGTGATCTTCTGCTCAGTAATCCACACCCATCCATAGGTACACACACACATGCACTCGCGCATGCACACACACGCACACACCTAGGTTACACAGACACCTCACAGGTACACACAACACTTGATTGATTTATTCTTTATTCATTACGTTTATTTGGGACAATGTACAACAAAAACATAAATCTCAAAAGTGAGAAGTGATGCGTTGCACCAGATGTAGCTAACAGCTCAATTACGTCCGTAGTCCCCAGGCAGTTGAACGTAAACAGGACAACACACTGTGCATGCATCAGACAAAAGTCTGGACATACAGTCATGTTTCAAAACTGAGGTCAATATTTTTACACATATAATGAATTGCATGTATTGCTGTTGCCCAATACAATAAATGAACAGTTACAAAGGGAGAATGTAAACACATACAAAAAGCATAACAGATGTAATCAACCACATACTGTACACAACTGCACAAACACACACACACACACACACACATGCACAGACACACACAATCCCTCCCTCATGCAATTTGTTCAATGGTGGCAAATCAAATGTTTATTTCTAATTCAAATGTGACCTCTCATGTAATGCGAGGAGGGTTGGGYAGGTTACTTTCTAAATGCAATCCGTTACAGTTACTAGTTACATGTCCAAAATTATAATCAGTAACGTAATGTTTGGATTACCCAAACTCAGTAACGTAATCTGATTACATTCTGTTACTTTTAGATTACATTCCCCTTAAGAGGCACTAGAAGAAGACAAAAAWGTATGTTACCAATTGACCAACATCTTTTGCAGGATAAATCAATGTTGAAGTTTACATAGCTGGTCATATATGGATGTTTAATTTGACTTCATGGGTTGGTTATGTTGGCTTCTTCTAACCCATCGCTTTCTACTAAACTCAGCAAAAAAAGAAACTTCCTCTCACTGTCAACTGCGTTTATTTTCAGCAAACTTAACATGTGTAAACATTTGTATGAACATAACAAGATTCAACAACTGAGACATAAACTGAACAAGTTCCACAGACATGTGACTAACAGAAATTGTCTGGTCCAGCACGGGTGGGTTGTGCCCATAGCGATGTTGTTGCCGGTGATGTCTGGTGAGGACCTGCCTTACAACAGGCCTACAAGCCCTCAGTCCAGCCTTTCTCAGCCTATTGCGGACAGTCTGAGCACTGATGGAGGGATTGTGCGTTCCTGGTGTAACTCTGGCAGTTGTTGTTGCCATTCTGTACCTGT
The DNA here is from genome assembly GCF_002910315.2 of Salvelinus sp. IW2-2015. NCBI lineage: Eukaryota > Metazoa > Chordata > Actinopteri > Salmoniformes > Salmonidae > Salvelinus > Salvelinus sp. IW2-2015. Next base: position 8,677,070 of record NC_036855.1, read on the forward strand.
TCACAGGTGCATGTTCATTAATTGTTTTTGGTTCATTGAAACAAGCATGGGAAAACAGTGTTTAAACCCTTACAAGAGAGATCTGGGAAGCTATTTGGATTTTTACGAATGATCTTTGAAAGATAGGGTCCTGAAAAAGGGATGTTTCTTTTTTTGCTGAGTTACATATAATAATACGATT
>NC_036855.1:8680942-8706869 GCF_002910315.2 Salvelinus sp. IW2-2015
ACAGAAATGGAATAATGTGTTTGAACAAAGGGGGGTCAAAATCAAAAGTAACAGTCAGATCTGGTGTGGCCACCAGCTGCATTAAGTATTGCAGTGCATCTCCTCCTCATGGACTGCACCAGATTTGCCAGTTCTTGCTGTGAGATGTCCCTTGTTTTCTTTTCATTCACCTTCCACTGTCTTTGTCTTCAGATGGTTCATTATATCACCAACCATGCTGACAAGATCGAGTCCATCCATTTCTCTGACCAATTTTCTGGTTCAAAAGTTGTAAGAGTAAGTGTCGCTGCAAGCAAGTCAGTTTTTCCACAACATACTAACTAATCACACCCAATGTCCTTACTTAAGCTTGTATTAAAGCTCTTATGAAATGAGTACAGCTGTTCTGTTACCTGAGCTTCCTTCTCAACCCTGTTGTGTTTCAGGATGGACAGCCCTTAAAGCCTGCCTGAGACCAAGAAGACGCTGCTGTTACATTTAATGGGGAGCCAATTGTTTCCACTTGAATGCTTTCAACACTTGGCATGCAGCGATTCACCATATTTATACGTAGTGACTGAATGAAATGTTAACAAATGTTTTCGTGTTTGTGCATGTAGTGCCTGGCATGGGGAACACGTCTCCCAAAGACATGGACACTCTGCTACCCCTGATGAACATGTCATCTACAGCATCGACAAGGTCAAGAAGCTCCGCCTCAACAGAGAGTGGAAGATGCAAGATAATTACACTAGTCTCCTAGTACACCATCAATCTGGCCTATTGGCAGACTTTATTTCTGATTATCTAGTCTTCCTTTCATCCATCACTGCATCTCCTTGCTCACCTTCTCTCACTGTGTCTTGCCTCCAGGGAAAACAGAAGCGGATAAGAACCGTGCCGCGTGGGAGGAAACTTCCTGAAGCAGACCACCAATCAGCGCCAGGAGGCTGCTCAGACCCGGCGGGAGGAGAAGAAAGGGCTGAGAAGAGAGGATCATGAGCGAGAGGATCCTGAGAGACCAGCGCCCCTGGAGGTCAGCTCCACCACAGCCCACCAGCAGATAACACACTGGAACGCTACACACTGTAACATTACACATTGGAACACAGCACACTGTCATCTTGGCCTTCTTTGTACCTCTTGCTCTAACTGTCTCTATGTGTTGCCCCCTTTTCCAGGAGGCTCTCAACGTCGTGATCAGAAGAAGATTGAGAAAAGCAGATGAAGATGAAGCAGATCAAAGTCAAAGCCATGTGAGACAGACAGCTACAGGGATCAATCACACAGCTCAGACGTTTCCACTGCTTCCATCCATCCTCTCACTTCACGCCCAGTTCTGGCTCACACAGACATTTCCTTCTCCATGGTGTCAAGCGTAGCTGTTTCTTTCTCATGAAACACTTTGTCCAATCAGAGTGGGTTTTCCTTGGCTGTGAGTGAGCTGCTAGTGACAAGCGAGAGGGACAGAGGAGTTTTTATATCAAATCTGTCGCCATGACGACCCGTGACAGTTTTTCCCTGTTTTGACTTTTTCTTCTGCCTAGTCTTCAGCTCTTTTCAAAGCAAGTCGCTCAATGAGCTTATTAATCGAAACGACAGGATTGGGGGTTGCCACCTCGTGTGGAAATAAAATGTTCATATTTAATAGGAATGAAGCATGTGAGGCCTGTCTTGAGTTATTAAGTGCCAGTCAAACTCCAGACAGAACAGTTGACTAGTCTAGAGATTCATGATGCTGATTAAATGATATCTTTACTGTCCCGCCCTGACCTTAGAGATCCTTTTTATGTCTCTATTTTGGTTGGTCAGGGCGTGAGTTGGGGTGGGCATTCTATGTTGTGTTCTATGTTGTCTAGTTCTATGTGTTTGRCCGGGTGTGGTTCTCAATCAGAGGCAGCTGTCTRTCGTTGTCTCTGATTGAGAACCATACTTAGGTAGCCTTTTCCCACCTGTGTTTGTGGGTAGTTGTTTTCTGTGTTGTGTGTTTTCACCATACAGAACTGTTTCGTTTGTTCGTTCGTGCTCTTTGTTATTTTGTTCAGTGTTCAGTTGGTTTATTAAAATACATATTATGGACACTTACCACGCTGCGTATTGGTCCGATCCTTCCTTCTCATCTTCCCAGGACGAGAATCGTTACATTTACATTGTWAACCAAAGTCTATCAGAATTCCAGTCATTCCAATAAATGTTATACCCCTTGATCTTCAACAATAGGACTTGGAAATATGGAATATTAGCCAAACTGTTTTACCTGAGCATGACCCCAAAACTAAGGACTTATTAGCCAGTCCTACTCTGTTGTTTACGATTTTGTTGTCATGGAGGACTGATTGGTCTCATTGATTAGAGTTATATAATAAATGCTGGGCTCATGGAATGGTACTTTGATATCTTGATAATATGCAGGTTTTTAAGGGCAAATTCACAGATGAAACAATAACAAAATGGTCGCCCGGCCTCTATTTTGGTAAAAAGCTGAGGGATGGGCCTGGAGAAATATAACCACTGTCAGATTAATAGACAGACATATGGATGCAAGGACTGACCATCCAAGATATCCAAATTATTGTTTTAACCATGTTATGGGGCTATAGGGTTTTTGTTTTTATTTACAATGTTTTTTTTATTTACAATGTTTACAAACATTGGAGTAAAACTAGCTTATATTTTGGGTTCTCATGGAGTGTGACAGATACATATAAACTTCCCAACCCTGAACGCAAGAAATGGGCCAGTACAAATTAATCAGGCCTCAATGTAGTTCCTAAATGCTTCTGACAGTATTTACAGGGGCCTGGCAGCCCCAGTCTGTGAGTAGGAACACTGGCGGTGGCGACACGGCAGTCTTACCCGATGAGGAGATTTGGACGTCTGCCAAGCTGGGCCTATAAGGCCCCTGGGGTTACAGAGGATTCAGTGACTTAACCACTCACCAATACACTGCCAGTCCACAGGCCTCCACACTATTCCCAAACTCCACCTTGAAAATCACTTTACCCCAAAACGGAGAGAGGGAAGGAAGGAAACGTAGTGAGTTACCATGACGAGGAAGTGAAGGGGAAAATACAAACAGAGGCGGGTGGCGCTAGGTCATCAGCCATGAGAGGTTGACAGCTTCGCTGGCGATCCTGGCGCCTACTGTTGTGGTAGTACTTTGTCCCCCTCTCCATCTACCAGGTATCTATGGCTGCCCCTCTCCATCTACCAGGTATCTATGGCTGCCCCTCTCCATCTACCAGGTATCTATGGCTGCGCTGCTCCATATAGCCAGGTATCCTATGGCTGCCCTCTCCATCTACCAGGTATCGTATGGCTGCCTCTCATCACCAGTATCTATGGCTGCCCTCTCATCTACAAGGTATCTATTGGTGCCCTCTCCATCTATCAGGTATGCTAATGGCTGCCTCTCCATCTACAGTAATTATGGTGCCCTCCTCTACCAGTTCTTGGTGCCTCTCTCTCACCAGGTTCTATGGCTGCCCTCTATCTACGAGGTCTATGGCTGCCCTCTCCATCTACCAGGTAATCTATGGCTGCCCTCTCCATCTAACGAGTAATCTACCAGTATTGGCTGCCCTCTCATCTACGTATCTCTAGGTATCTTCAATCTTCCCACTCTCTCTGAACTTCCCAATCCTTTTATCCTCTATCCTGTTTGTCACAGTATGTTGGATTGGGCCCACAAACAGGAAGACACCTGTGCACGCAGAACTGTAACCTAAATGAGGGTAATGGCAGTAGTGTGTGTGCGTGTGGTGGTGTTGTGTGTGGTTTGTGTGTGTGTGTGTGTGTGGTGTGTGGTGTGTGTGTGTGTGGTGTGTGTGGTGTGTTGTGCGTGTGCGTGTGCTTGCATCATATCTGAATCACACAATGGGTTCGACAATGTGCTGGGCAAAGACTGGACAGACACAACAACTAATGTCAACCAACACTCAGAACCTGCTGTTTAGAGACATAAGACATAAACAGATGTATGTTGAACCAACAGGTAGGAAAAAGAACACAAATTAAAAGAGAAAACAGCAGGAGAAGATCACACACATCACTCGAAACCTGCCTGTAGATTTGGAACAGAAAATGCAGCAACAGGAGTCTTCTCTAAGAGATCTCTCAACAAAACATAAGAACCATGGGGTACATGAGGTGTCGTGTTTCAGCCTGTTGTGTGTTGTGTGTGTGTGTGTGTGTGTGTGGTGTGGTGTGTTTGTGTGGTGTGTGTGTGTGTGTGTGTGTGTGTGTGTGTGGTGTGTGTGGTGTGTGGTGTTTGTTGTGTGTTGTTTTTGTGTGTGTGGCTTTGTGTGTGTGCTGTTTTGTGTGTGTGCTTTGTGTGTGTGTGGGTATGTGCGTGATGTGTGTCTGTGTGTCTGTGTGTCATTGTTCTCTGTGTGTGTGTGTGTGTTGTGTGTGTGTGTGTGTGTGTGTGGTGTGGTTTGTGTGGTGTGTGTGTGTGTGTGTGTGTGTTGTGTGTGTGTGTTGTGTTGTGTGTGTGTGTGGTGTCTGTGTGTGTGTGGTATGTGCGTGAGTGTGTGTCTGTGTGTCTGTGTGTGTGTGTGTGTGTGTGTGTGTGTGTGTGTGTGTGTGGTGTGTGTGTGTGGTGTGTGGTGTGTGTGTGTGTTGGGGTGTGTGGTGTGTGTGTGTGTGTGTGTGTGTGTGCTGTGTGGTGTGTGTGTGTTGTTGTGCGTGTGTCGTGATTTTGTTCCACACTGCAGCCTTACAGTATGAGGTCAGGAAAGGCCTGAAGGTTAGTGTAACATAGTAAATAATGAAAAGGCTACCTTCCCATTTCATATGTAGATAGCTGGGGAGTAATCAATTTCCATAAGTCTTTCAAGCACATACATAGTAAATAATACATCCATATTGAAGTCTGTTGAAATGGCACAATTTCTACTGCACAGTGACTCACAGGGCCACCTGGAATATATGACACCACGTCTACTGTGGTACAGGACATCTCTACGAATGGAACTGGGTCACCAGTCAAATATTCATGGCCTTTGCTTCACCAATGACTGCATGGGGACAAACCTCAGGACTGCATGGAGCTGCTTGCCAGTTGCCCAGGTCCCAGTGCTGCGTGGCCTGTTTGGGTGAGTGTCTGTCATGGGATCTGTTGTCATGTGATAAGGTGACAGCAACTGGCTACACACACACACACACACACACAGACACACTAACACACACACAAACACACTATCATCCATGCTCCTTTGCAATTTGACACATGGTCACTGCACGCATGCACTTTCCTCAACACAAGTTAACTGACGACCTAGTGACACTCTCTCTCTCTCTCTTAACCTGTCACATGCTTCCCAGTCGCAAAATTTCACGTGTATTATGATGAACATTTTGGACGATTTTGTTTGTTTTGGTGTTTGGAAGGTTTTCTTGTGGGGCTGTTCGCACACACAACATTTTTTCTTGAGGCAAGTCGAAGTTCGGTAGCCGAAGTCTAAGCCTCTTCGTCTGTGATTGGTCAACAGTACCACTCCTAGTTGGAGAGGGAACTATGGACAGGATTCTTCAATGAACCCTTGTGTGGTGTTCGGGGCTGTGGGACCCGTTTTCAATGTTTACTCAAATAAAAATGATACAATTCATAATTTTTTCAACCTGAGACTCATTGACCTTGGCTCATTTTCTGTGAAGAACATATAAAGCAACATATTTTCATTGAGCGCACACTGTGCTATAGCGTGGAAGGAGCGTCTTCCACTATGGAAGATAAAGAATTTTCAGAATATGAGGGTCATGTCTCTGTCAATTCAGAGTCTGACAGTGAGCTGGAAGAAGAGGATGAGATTGACCCTCAGTCAGCCCCAGGACCAGCCCGTCAGCAGCCAGACCCAGGACCAGCCCGTCAGCTACCAGCTCATCAGCCTGCAGGAGGAGAAATATGGATGTCAAAATTTTTTGAAATTGAATGGTCTTCTTGCCCAGGGAATGAGCCACCCCACATGGCTGCCAATGTGATACGGATGCAACCAGGGCCGACGCGGATGGTGGTTACTCATGTGCAGGACATAAAGTCTTCTTTTGAACTGTTCATCCCAGACACCATCCAGAAAATCATTCTGGGCTGCACTAATTTGGAGGGAAGGTGTGTTTTTAGAGAGAGATGGAAGGAGATGGAACAAACTGATTTACATGCATACTCATCCTTGCTGGTGTTTTCAGATCCAATGGGGAATCCACAGAATCCATGTGGGATGCAGAAACTGGCACATAACTTTTCTGTGCAACAATGTCTCTGGAAAACGTCCACATTATTTCCAGGGTTATCCGCTTCGATAACCAAGACCCCTGGCCAGCTGGGCGGCATTGAGACAAGCTTGCTGCAATCAGGTCAGTGTTGGAAAGGAGGTGCGAGAACTTGTTACTTTGCACAAGCTGGGACAAGAGCTCCTCAAGAGGAATCTGACGACGGTAGGAACAGTACGCAAAACAAGGCAGAGCTCCCACCTCAGCTGTTGAATGGAACAGGCCAATAAATCCCTCTAAGTTTGTGTTCACGGCAAAACATTTGGTACTCATGAGTACACTATGTAGGGATGGGAGAATCTTTGCCCAGGAACATCAAAAACCAGAAATCGTAATGGATTACAATTCCACAAAAGGAGGGGTGGACAATTTAGACAAGCTGGTGACTGGCTACAGCTGCAAAAGAACCTTCAACATCTTGGACATCTCGGCGTACAACGCATTTGTCATCTGGATGGCGTTGAACACAGATTGGCACAGACGGTAGCTCCAGAGGAGACGACTCTTTCTCAAGGAGCTGGGAAAGGCATTGGTAAGACCTCAAATCCAGAGCAGGCAACATATCCCAAGGACCCCAGCTTCTGAAGCCATTGTGAGGAGGATTCAGGAGGAGGATGCTGGTGGCCCATCCGCTCGACCCACAGAACCAACAACTACAATACCAGAAGTAAGTGTGAGTGATGTTGATGCATGTGTGTGTCTGACTCTCCTACCTTGGCCTACTGTAACTACATATGTGAGTGAGTGAGTGAGTGAGTGAGTGAGTGAGTGAGTGAGTGAGTGAGTGAGTGAGATGTTAGTAAAATTCCTGTTTTCATCCTTCTAGATTGCAGCCGGTAGCAACAAGAAGAAGCGCTGTGGACCCAAGAAGGACAGGAAGACACGGTACACATGCATCAAGTGCAAGAAATACATTTGCAACACACACACAGTAAAACTATGTCCATCGTGTAGTGTGTAGACTGGCCTTAATTTGTGTTCAATGGAGCTCATTTATCATTTCCATAAAATACTGTATGTAAGATTTGTCCTTCACATTTGTTCAGTTCAAAGCAATAAACATGAATAGTGATGAAAACCTTGTTTCATTTGTGTTTTTTCAAGATAAACATGATTTATTCCACCCATGTCTTGATTATATATATWTTTTTTTAAACAAATAGGGCTTTTATTGATAAATGTGTTCTAGTAGAGGTAAATGGCAAATATTAATAATGTATGCTGTCTATATTGCTTGTAATTGATATAAGTCAACATCTAAGTATTAAGTATTTCTACATAAATAGTTGTGGCTGTATTGTTTTAAAAACCCAATAATGTTATGGGTCCATCAGAGGCGTGAACATTTGGTGAATAACAAAAACATGAACACCTCACAAGGGTTAAGTGTTTGTTGTCGTTCCATGAGAGACGACTAGTTTTCATGCACATTTTTTCACTTGAGAAATACTGCACCAAGACATCTTAGTTAGATGTAAAATTGTGAGACAAAGACCTCCTCGTCAAAAACTTCAAAATGTATTATAGATTTCTTGATTTATCTAAGATTAACTCTGACTATTTAGAGGAAGTGTATACTGACTATGTTGTTGCTATGGCGTTTCAATAGTGGAAAACAGTAATATTGCCACTTTTCCCTTGTTTTTCAACTGAAAGTCTTTTAAGGGAGTATGCGAGCACAGACATTCGCTTCGCCTAGCCGAGTTTTGCTAGAAGCAAACGGAACCTATGTATGAGGACGCCTTTACAGGCCTCACATGTCCCTTTTGACCTAGTTTAGCCTAAAACCACCAACGTTTGGTGTAGTCTACTGTCTGTGTCCAGCTAGCACAGCAAGCACAGTGAGAGCTCCCTTTAGCCTGCTGCTAGCTTGGTCTTTTTGTCTGGTTGAGAGAAGGCCTAACACATTCCCTGGATCCATGAATGACAACATGGCACAGAAATGCAGGCCAGCTTAAGTGGCCAGTGTTCTGTTTCAGAGAGAAAGATGAGAGACCTGGGTCAGTGGTCAGGGGTCACACAAGAAGAGAGGTGATCAACAGAGCAGAGGCAGACAATGTCAGATCCTACAGTATGTGTGGAAAAACACCACATCCCACTTGGGAAGAATGTATGCCTCAAAAGTTTTGCTCAGATAATAGAAAACCCTATTTCAAGGTTGGTTTTGTAGGTTCGGGCCAATGCCATGTGCCGTCATGCCATGTGCAGCGCAGAAAGGGAATTTAGCATATTGTTTTCACAAAGCACAATGTTCAACATGACACATGGGTGCTGTTGTTATACAGGAGAAAAAGTTATGTTTYCCGGTCGCCACAGTGGAACAGAGAGGATAAGACACAGAGAACACAGCCTGAACAAACATACCCACTAAAAATACAAACTAGGCATATCCACACATACCCCCTTAATGAGCTATACCATTTTTTAAGAGACTCTACTCACTCCAGCGACTGAGATACCACACACTGATACCTTGAGGAGAAGTGAGATCGGAAGAAAAGAAGAAAAGCACGCTGGAATATGAAAGAAGGAGAAGAGGAAGAGGTGAGAGGATAAATCAAACAGCCCCGGGAGAGAAGAGGGAGGAGAGCAGGAAGAGAGGGAATGTGTTGCTCCTGCGGCTCATCATATCTTGAGGAAGATGATAGGGGGACGGGGGGTGGGGAATGGAGGGATGGGGGGTGTCTAAGTGGAGGAGGGGGGGGTGTGGGGGGTTGAGGGATGCTGTCCTTCGGGCGAACAACCGGGTGAGTAAATAGACTCATGGGGGTTGGGGTTGGAAGATGGTGGGTGGGTGTGGTGAGGTCGGGGAGGGGGGGGGTTGGTGGTGGGCTGAGGTTTGGGGGAAGGGAGAGGTAGGTGGGGGAAGGAGAGAGTAGGTGGAGAGGTGGAGGATGGGAGTGGTAGGTGGGGGAGGGAGAGTAGTGGGGGGAAGGGAGAGGTAGTGGGGGGAAGGAGAGGTATGGGGGAGGTGGAGGATGGGAGGGAGTGGTAGGGGATGAGGAGAGGTTGTGGGGGAAGGAGCGGTAGGTGGGGGGAAGAGTTAGGTGGGGGAAGGAGAGGAGTAGGGTGGGGGAAGGGAGAGGTAGGTGGGGGGAGGGGTAGGTGGGAAGGAGAGTATGGGGAAGGAGGGGTAATGGGGGTGTGGGGAAGGGAGAGGTGGTGGGGGGAGGAGGTGGGGAGGGGGGATGGAAGGGTGTGTGTAAGTGGGAGAAGAAGAGGTAGGTGGTGGAGGGAGGTAGTGGAGGGGGAGGGTGGTGGAAGGGAGGTGGTGGGGGGAAGGGGGTAGGTGGGGGAGGGAGGAGGTGGGGGGGAGAGGTGGGGAAGGAGGGTAGGTGGGGGGAAGAGAGGTGAGTGGGGAGGGGAAGGAGTAGGTGGGGAGGGAGAGGTAGGTGGGGGAAGGGGAGTAGGTGGGGGAGGAAGGTAGGTGGGGGAAGAGTATGGGGGGGAAGGGAGGAGTTGGTGGGGGAGGAGAGTAGGTGGGGGGAGGGAGAGGTAGGTGGGAGGAGGGGAGGGTAGGTGGGGGGGAGGGTGGTGGGAAGGAGAGGGGAAGAGGTAGGTGGTGGGTGGAAGGGAGAGGTAGGTGGTGGAAGGGAGAGGTAGTGGGGGAGGGAGAGGTAGGTGGGAGGAAGGGAGAGGTAGGTGGGGGAAGGGAGAGGTAGGTGGGGGAGGGAGGTAGGGTGGGGAGGGAGGTAGGTGGGGGAAGGGAGAGGTAGGTGGGGGAAGGGAGAGGTAGGTGGGGGAAGGAGAGGTAGGTGGGGGGAAGGGAGAGGTAGGTGGGGGGAAGGGCGAACAAGCGGGTGAGTAAATAGACTCATGGGGTGGGGTTGGGATGAGATGGGGGTGGGGTGGGGTGAGGTGGGGGAGGGGGATAGGTGGGTGGGCTGAGGTTGGGGGAAGGGGTAGGGTGGGGGGAAGGAGAGAGTAGGTGGAGAGGTGGAGGGATGGGAGTGGTAGGTGGGGGGGAGAGGTCAGGTGGGGGAGGAGGAGGTGGGGGGAGGGAGAGGTGTGGAGAGGTGGGGGATGGGGAGGGTAGGTGGGGGGAGGGAGAGGTAGGTGGGGGGAAGGGAGAGTAGGTGGGGGGAAGGAGGGAGGTGGAGGTGGAGTGGATTGGGAGTGGTAGGTGGGGGAGGGAGAGTAGGTGGGGGGAAGGGAGAGGTAGGTGGGGGAAGGGAGAGAGTATGTGGGGAGGTAGGAGGGATGGGAGGGAGTGGTAGTGGGAGGGAGGGTTGGGGGGGGAAGGGGAGGTAGGTGGGGGGGAGAGTTAGGTGGGGGAAGGGAGAGGTAGGGGGGAGAAGGGAGAGGGGTAGAGGTGGGGGAGGGAGAGGTAGGTGGGGGAAGGGGAGTAGGTGGGGGAGGGAGAGCTAGGTGGGGGAGGGAGAGGTAGGTGGGGAAGGGAGAGGATGGGGGGAAGGTGCGGAAGGAGAGGGGGGGGGGAGGGGATAGGTTGGGGGGAGGGAGAGGTAGGTGGGAGAAGGGAAGGGAGATAGTGGGGGAGGGGAGAGGTAGGTGGGGGGAGGGAGGGTAGGTGGGGAGGGAGGTAGGTGGGGGAAGGGTAGATGTTAAGTGGGGAGGGAAGGAGAGGTAGGTTGGTGAAGGGAGAGGTAGGTGGGGGGAGGGAGAGGTAGGTGGGAGGAAGGGAGAGGTAGGTGGGGGGAAGGAGAGGTAAGGTGGTGGAAGGGAGGAGGTAGGTGGGGGGAGGGAGAGGTAGGTGGGGGAAGGGAGAGAGGTAGGTGTGGGGGAAGGAAGAGGTAGGTGGGGGAGAAGGAGGGATAGGTGGGGGGGGAGAGGTAGGTGGGGGAGGAGAGGTAGGTGGGGGAAGAGGTGATGAGTGAGGAAGGGAAGCGAGGTTAGGCTGGGTAGGAGGGAGAGGTAGGTGGGGGGAGGGAGAGGTAGGTGGGAGGAAGGGAGAGGTAGGGTGTTGGGGATCATTCCACAGAGCCAGTGTTGATGAGGCGGCTCTTCTAGGCACACCATGACATTTCTATGACATCTCCCACAGTAAGCATTGTAAGAGCCACACCTCCAGACTAGACAGGTGGAGCTGCTGGCCGGGAGTCTGGCATACCTGGGAGGATGACGGAGGTATATATTCATTAGTCGGATTCCATTGCAAAATGTACGTTTCTATTAGATCAATTCAGGTAGGTCCTTCTCCGTTTCATTCTGTTTACATGTTTGCTTCCGTTTGGTTCCTAGAGTAAACGGTCAACAGTTTCCATTGCAAAACTTTTGCAACAGACTAAATATTTCGCAATTGAATCTGACTAATGAATACTCTCCAGATCTGACCACACACGGCCATGTTCCAACCTAGCCCACTCACAACTTCTAATGTGAAGCAATGACTTCATTAGTCACTACCGCAGACAGAGCTGTATGTATATGAAGGAAACTCTGTACACCAAATATGAGAAAGTTTCTTAAATTCTACATTGCTAGTAATGTTCTGCATCGTTTTATTTTGAATAACTACAAATTATGGCTGGAAGATAAGTTAAAACATTGAAAAYAAACTATGCACAAATGTTCATACCTTGAAAGTGTCTTCAAGTGGAGCTGACAGCATTTTAGCAACATGAAATCATATTCAAATCTGCTCATATACACCCCCAGGAAGAATGACACTTTTTAAAATACATTTTCTAACAAGCGAGCACTTAGATATGGTAATTTTCACGTTTTGATAAATTCTTAGGCATTTGTGAAAATTCTATAACAATATAGAGTGGGAAAGCGGTGTCGTAGCGTTTGCTGTCATTACATGTGAAGACTGTTATATTATCAAATCAATTCTCTATGTGTAATTATTCCGTGATTAAACCAATCATGGAATAGTAATTAACTAGGAAGTCGGGGCACCACAGGAAAATGTTGTTTATGTATTTGCAATTTCCCGAATATGCCTCTTCAGATATTTTATTATCTTATCGATTACAGTCTTCTATTAATGTAGGATTACTTCATCAGTCTCATTCCTGAACGTTGCAAACCCTTGGATATCTGCACGAACCCTAGCATCATTAATCATGAATCAGCGATATACAAATTGGCTTAATTATTTATTTACTAACTAACTAATCAATCACAGAATTACATAAACACACACACAATAGTTAAACATTGGTTACTGACAGGATACACTGAAAAGTCCATAGTGGGCTAAGCCGATATGATGACTTAGTAGACAAAGGAAAGCGTTGGGGCCAGCTCAAGGGCGGGAAACTCAGAGTGAACCCCTGTACATACAGTCGATAGCTACACTCATGGAAATGTTAATACTTTGAACAAGAACAACCACTCATTCGAAAATAAATTGCAATTTACATATTTACGAGTGTATGCCTTAGTTGTACCTCTCTGCGATCGCCGGTCCGTCTGCTAGATATATTGTCAACAGAATGTATCTGGTTTGTCCACCAGAGATCAAAGTTTTCGTAGTTGTAGCTTGTTATAATGGATACTTCAGAGTACCAATTGGTCGTTCGTCCGGTTGCGTTTACCAGACGTAAGAACTTAAACAGCTGCAGCCTGAATAAAACACAGCTGGCAAGGAAGTGGTATTCAGAGTGGACTTGTAGTCCGACTCAGGAGACCATCCATCGCTTCCGAGTATCTTACTTGCTCATGTTCAGTCTCTGGATAATAAAGTAGATGAGCTCAGGGCGAGAATCTCCTACAGAGAGACATCAGGGATTGTAACATACTCTGTTTCACAGAAACACTCTTGGAATATACTGTCCTCGTCCGTACAGCTAGCTGGGTTCTCAGTACATCGTGCAGACAGGAATAAAGAACTCTCCCTTGGAAGAAGAAAGGCAGGGGTGTATGTTTCATGATTAGCTACTCATGGTGTGATTGTGATGACATACAGAAACTCAAGTCCTTTAGTTCACCCGACATAGAATATCTCCCAATCAAATTCCGACCGTATTACCTCCCAAGAGAATTCTCTTTGGTTATAGTCACATCTGTGTTTATCAAGCCGATACCACAAACTACACTGGAATTTATGCAAACTGGAAACCACATATCCTGAGGCAACATTTATTGTAGCTGTGGATTTTAACAAAGCAAATTTGAGGAAAACACTACCGAGGTACTACCAACACATTGACTGTAGTACTCGCGCTGGAAAAACATTGGACCACGAATACACGGATATGTTGAGTTCATCAGGAAGTGTATAGGAGATGTTGTACACACTGTGACTATTAAAACCTACCCAAACCAGAAATCGATAACATCATACAGGAACTCAAGTCCTTCTGTTCACCTGACTTAGAATTCCTCACAATCAAATGTCGACCGCATTATCTACCAAGGGAATTCTCTTCGATTATAATCACAGCTGTATATATTCCCCCCCAAGCAGACACATCGATGGCCCTGAACAAACTTTATTTGACTCTATGTAAACTGGAAACCACATATCCTGAGGCTGCATTCATTGTAGCTGGGGATTTTAACAAGGCTAATCTGAAAACAAGACTCCCTAAATTCTATCAGCATATCGATTGCGCAACCAGGGCTGTTATTCTAACTTTCGCGACGCATATAAGGCCCTCCCCCGCCCTCCTTTCGGAAAAGCTGACCACGACTCCATTTTGTTGCTTCCAGCCTACAGACAGAAACTAAAACAAGAAGCTCCCACGCTCAGGTCTGTTCAACGCTGGTCCGACCAATCTGATTCCACGCTTCAAGACTGCTTCGATCACGTGGATTGGGATATGTTCCGCATTGCGTCCAACAACAACATTGACGAATACGCTGATTCGGTGAGCGAGTTYATTAGMRAGTGCATYGGSGAYGTCGTACCCACAWCAACTATTAAAACATTYCCAAACCAGAAACMGTGGATTGATGGCARCATTTGCGCRAAACTGAAAGCGCGAACCACTGCTTTTAACCAGGGCAAGGTGACCGGAAACATGACCGAATACAAACAGTGTAGCTATTCCCTCCGCAAGGCAATCAAACAAGCTAAGCGTCAGTATAGAGACAAAGTAGAGTTGCAATCCAACGGCTCAGACACAAAAGGTATGTGGCAGGGTCTACAGTCAATCACGGATTACAAAAAGAAAACCAGCCTCGTCAYGGACCAGGATGTCTTGCTCCAAGACAGACTAAATAACTTCTTTGCTCGCTTTGAGGACAATACAGTGCCACTGACACGGCCCGCTACCAAAACCTACGGACTCTCCTTCACTGCAGCCGACGTGAGTAAAACATTTACACGTGTTAACCCTCGCAAGGCTGCAGAACCAGACGGCATCCCCAGCCGCGTCCTCAGAGAATGCGCAGACCAGCAGGCTGGTGTGTTTACGGACATATTCAATCAATCCTTATCCCCATCTGCTGTCCCCACTTGCTTCAAGATGTCCACCATTGTTCCTGAAAGCAAAGGTAACTGAACTGAATGACTATCACCCCGTAGCACTCACTTCTGTCATCATGAAGTGCTTTGAGGAGCTAGTTAAGGATCATATCACCTCTGCCTTACCTGACACCCTAGACCCACTTCAATTTGCTTACCGCCCCAATAGATCCACGGGCGATGCAATCGCCATCGCATTGCTCTCTGCCCTATCTCATCTGGGCAAGAGGAGGAATACCTATTTAAGAATGCTGTTCATTGACTATAACATTCAACACCATAGAAGCTTCCAAGCTCTTTGTTAAGCTCGGGGCCCTGTGTCTGAACCCCACCCTGTGCAACGGACTTCCTGTCGGGCCACCCCCAGGTGGTGAAGGTAGGAAACAACACCTCCACTTTGCTGATACTCAACACAGGGGCCCCACAAGGGTGTGTGCTCAGCCCCCTCCTGTACTCCCTATTCAGCTATGACTGCGTGTCCACACACGCCTCCAACTCAATCAATACGTTTTCAGATGACAACAGTAGTAGGCCTGATTACAAACAATGATGAGACAGCCTACAGGGAGGAGGTGAGGGTCCCGGGCGAGTGGTGCCAGGAACATAACCTCTCACTTAACGTCAACAAAACAAAGGAGATGATCGTGGAAACAGCAGAGGGAGCATGCCCCTATCCAAATCTATGGGACCGCAGTGGAAAAGGTGGAAAACCTCAAGTTCCTCAGCTTACACATCACTGATGATCTGGAATAGTCCACCCACACAGACAGCGTGGTGAAGAAGGCGCAACAGCGCCTCTTCAACCTCAGGAGGCTGAAGAAATTTRACTTGGCCGCTAAAACCCTCACAAAATTTTACAGATGCACAATTGAGAGCATCCGGTCGGGCTTTTTCACCGCCTGGTATTGCAACTGCACCACCCGCAACTGCAGGGATCTCCAGAGGGTGGTGCGGTCTGCCCAACGCATCACCGGGGGCAAACTACCTGCGACCCACAGCACCCGGTGTCACAGGAAGGCCATAAAGATCATCAAGGACATCAACCACCACCCGAGCCACGGCCTGTCTACCCTGCTATCATCCAGAAGGCAAGGTCAGTACAGGTGCGTCAAAGCTGGGACTGAGAGACTGAAAAACAGCTTCTATCTCAAGGCCATCAGACTATTAAATAGCCATCATTAGCCGGCTGTCCTATTTACGTAGACATGGAATCACTGGCCACTTTAATAACAGAACACTAGTCCCTATAATAATGTTTAAATAATGTTTACATACTGCTTTACTCATCTAATATGTATATACTGTATTCTATTTTGCTGTATTTTAGTCAATGCCACTCCAACATTACTCAATCTAATATYTATATATTTCTTAATTCCATTCTTTTACTTTTAGATTTGTGTGTATTGTTGTGAATTGTTAGATACTACTGCACTGTTGGAGCTAGGAACACAAGCATTTCGCTACACTCGCAATAACATCTGCAAAAAATGTGTATGTGACCAATAACATTTGATTTGATTTGAATTGTGATCATTGCCCATGCTAGTTCGATTGTATTGACATTCCCAGCCTTAGTCACATTCGTCCATTTTTGTCCAAAATATTGAGTAATTGAAACTGAAACAGTRCATCCCAAATAGAGGCAGCAAATAATGTACCAGGCCAGCTGTGATTTACAACCTGATAGCAATATTTTTTGGACTACCAAGAATGTATTGGTGAATTATATTAATCATGCATTGAACTGTATCCATCTATTCTGCCAACAATGCCTTAGTGTACGTCATGGAATGGTGAGTGTTCCAAATCTGMAAAGTAGCTAAAACACTGTCAGTTCCACTATAAAAGTGAAATGTGTCCATGTCCCACTGCATGTATTCTATATAGGCCTGTCCACAAAACCTCAGCAGTCTTTACACAAGCTAATTCTAGCACAATTTGTTCCAAAACAACATTCTCTCAACTGGCAAATATTAAGTTGGAATGTAAAATCTTAAAAAGCTCTCTGTACATATCTTGTCCTCCACGATTGATCTTATATCCATTTAGTTTAATCTATTTGCTTCCTGTTTTGACTGTGTTCTCGCTGGAATGTGGTCAAGTCTTTCACGACAAGACGGCTAAAAGCAGGAAGCAAATTTAACCCAGCAATTTACAATGCTAATACCTATTTCATAAAGAATATTCAATTTCAATTTCACACAATATATTACCTGTAAAAAATATAAGGCAATGTATATTTGACCCCCTTTCAAACAGCCCCGTATTTACCACTTTCTTGCAGGTATATTCCCTTTAATACGTATCAGTTTTATACACAATGCTGAAACATCAATCCATGTGTGAGTCAGTGCCACATTTTCACTTGTGCCAAAATCTAAATGAAAGAAAAGTTATCTTGCAAATTCAGGCTATGGTGTGAAATAGGCTTTTAGAAGTGTCATCTTTATACATTAATGCCGTCTTAGGTGTACTTTGGTGTGCTTATCAATGCAGAAGCACCTTTTTTACCACTCCTATATATTCATTTGTTATTATGTCATACAAAAGTGTTATATTGTGTGAAGTTTAAAATGCATTCTGTCATTACTAAATGTKTATTGATATATATGCTGTAAAATACGATATATTTTAACATGACTATTTTTAACACACAAAAAACATTTGATTAATACAATATTTAATTAGTATTCTTCCTCAAATGAAAGGGATGATGAATCAATCTTTGCAAAAGGGAAGGAATCTGATTTCCTTGGTACTCGACTCGCGTCTCAGTCATTTCATTCAGGATATGTGGAGTCAGCCGTGAGTTAGCCTGCACCCAGAGCAGGTTAGTTCTGAAGGATTCTTTGCCATAGAAATCTTTGGAGGCTGCTGAGGGGAAGACGGCTCACAATAATGGCTGGAATGGAATGAATGGAATGGCATCAAATACATGGAAACCATGTGTTTGATGTATTTGATACCATTACACTGATTCCACTCCAGCCATTACCATGAGCCCWTYCTCCCCAATTAAGTTGCCACCAACCTCCTGTGATAGAAATGTACCTGGCTAAAAGGTGAGCCTCTTTCGTATGCCCGGTTATGCCGAGTTGAACTCAGAGTTGACCAGAGTTACCTTGCTAACTCCTCAAACCTGCTTCGTAGGATGGCCCTTAGGTCTTTAGTTGGGATTTATTTATCCTTGTTTTGACCACCTCCCTCTTTCAGATACACAACAAATATCAGGCAAAAAGAAGCAGGCATGGTAAATTAGTGGGATTTCGGTTTGTGTATGAAACAGAGATGAATAGATTAAAAGATGATCTATATACGGACAAGATACTGGACTGACCGCTCTAACAATGGGAATGCATTTCTGCAAAGGCTAAAGGCATGCGAGAGGAGATATGCCAATGAGAGGGCAGATATGCATGTGAATAACAGGCACAAATCTGATATAAAATTGTTTTTCTCAAAGTTTGCGGAATGTCACTTCTGTCCACTTACAGTACATCAGGACACTCGTAACAACATAATCATCACAAAACTTTTATTAGATCAAGTGAGCCTCAAGTAACAAATTAGCAATTACATTTCATGTTGACCAAATTAGATACTCGCTCATGGACCTCCCAACTAAAAAATCCCCACTTCCACTAACACTGTATTTTCTTGGGGACAGTTTTGGGGGCAGAGTCAAGCCTCTCGCTTTGCCACTTCCTCTCTGATTAAACACAATGTATATGATTTCCCAATGTAACACAATGTATATGATTTCAAGGATAGAGAACAAGACTGCTTAGCTTAGAAGTACACCTTTAAACCATAATTTAGTAACTGACGTTTTAGCAAATCTGAAATCGTTTTCGGGAAGAATTGTGCCAGAATGAACTGGTGCAAATTATTTTCTTTCCTGCTGGGACTCAAGACTTCAGATGTTTTTATGGAATAAATTCAGTGGGACATGGACACAGCTCAACTTTAGGACACTCAAAAGGTATGAAAACCTATAAGGTAAACAATGTCTTTTCATTCCTTCCCCTGGTCATGAATTCGTATTTGTTGATCTATTCAGACCATATATAGAAGACACAGTAAAAGCACTCATCTTATATCCAACGTGGGAGCGAACATAAACAGACTACTGGGCAATATAGAACATCTCTTTCTGCCAGCTCTCTGGCAACAATACCTCTTATTCACAACATTAACAAACTCAGAATGGCCACCATGAGCGCACCACTAAGGCTACMCCATCCTACCCTGGGCCCACTCTGAGACATCATTGGAAGACTTTAGCCTGGCAGGGTGTACGCACAAATCGTCTTTGTTTTGAACTGTTTTTCAAAAATCTAATTACAGGGGGCCATTTTCTTTGTTGTTGTTTAAACTGCTTTCATGACTGTTTTAATTTCTTCTGCGGCCTGGGCGTTTGCTCCCACCCAAACCCTGCCTAATGGCTGAGAGTGCTGAGCAGGCAGATATGGGCCCATAGCGTTAACCCAGGAATTTACCCAGCGCAGTTCATTACAGAAAGCCCGGTGAAGAACACTGAGGCGTCTGTGGACACACTTGGTTGTTTTACTCACTGACATGTTGAAGAATATCTCAATCTGATTTTACAAGCCCCATGAGGACTGTAAACTGGCAGGTATTGGTGAAGGATGCAGTAAAAGGTACATCAAGGAGAATGAAGGGTACATGCTAGGAGAATGAAGGGTACATGCTAGGAGAATGAAGGGACTAACTACCAGGGGCTGATCTGATCATGAACTTATTCATGAGCGTTATTACAGATTGTGTAAAAGCAATGCATGTGCCATTTTCCTTTTACTCTTACTTTATTTAGCTGGTTGGGAAACATCAAACTAACACAAACTTAGCAATGACACACAATAATTATATATATTAAAAGAGTAATGGAAAATATTCAGCTCTTCACAGACTACTGTAAGTGCCTGGCTGGTTACATCAAAGACACTGTGAAAAAATAAACAATTAACCATGGACTGGGAATATGTTCATAAATAATGCATTTCTCTTTTCTCTTAGAAAATAAGTTCTGCAATGAGTAACCTTATATAGATCTAAAAGTTTTCATGCTGTGAATTGACACACAAGATATTAGCCTTTCCCCTATAGGCCACCTCCAGAGAAGAATGAAGGAATGCCAATGACATTTGTGAAAAAGCAAACAGACACAGAGAAACTTAGGAACAAAAGTTATATGCCAGCACTTGTATTTGATAAGTAATTGCGAGTGAGAGAAAAGTCCTAAATCAAAGTACTGAGATCACTACTCATCGTAATAACGTATTCTTTGTGATATTTAGCATCTTTCTCACTCGGCTAATGGTTGTTTTTATATACTTTCAATGCATTAATTTCAGTGAGTTACATAAGTGGCACTGATTTCAAGCATCATTGCCATTACATATAGCAACAGATAATATCAACAATAGATTATTTCCATTCAAAATATGAGCAAAGTCAAACACACACACACACACACACACACACCACACCACACACACACACACACACACACACACACACACACACACACACACACACACACACACACACACACACACACACACACACACACACACACACACACACACACACACACACACACACACACACACACACACACAGACAGACATCCCCCCATGCACACTCTGACACCAGGAGCAGGCTAAGCAGGTTGCCATAGCTGTGGGAGCAGAGGGGCAGCAGGCAGGGAGCAGGGGAAGTTGCCTGCCTGTCCGTCACCGTGCTATCAGAGCGCTATCTGTGCCAGACGCCCACAGCCCTGCAGCACCACAGAGAACTCCAGGATCCAGGAACGCCGCGGGAAACAGAGCAGGGTCCCGGGAGATGTGTGACAACGTCACTGTGTACAGGGGCCACCTAACGCTGAGCACACACACTCTCAGACAACAGCACCAACACAGAGACGACACAACAATGCCACTCTGCCACTCTTACATCAAGCAGACACTTCTAGAAGGTTGATATTGCATCAAAGAAGGGTGGGCTCATATTTAATGATTGAGAACAAACTAGACTTCAATTGTATTGATAAAATATATATTCAATTGTGCGAACATTATGCTATGTAGAGGACAGCATTCGATAGAGATAGAGGTTTTGATCAAAATAGGTTTACTAATGGCAAGCTGTATCTGTAGCAGCTTCATCAGATAGAGAGAGAGAGTGAAGAAGTTTTGGTTCAGCCTGTCTGTATGGACACGTACTCCCAGGCCTGGCTACTCATCCACTCTATAGCAGTGGCAGCAACAGCAGCAAGGTGAGGGAAGAGAGGCACAACTCGATTGTCTGAGAGGTCAGAGACAGAGCCCTAATGTCAGTCTCTCTCATCATTTCTCAGCCACCGCCTGCCTCTGTCTGTGTGTGTGTGTGTGTGTGTGTGTGTGTGTGTGTGTGTGTGTGTGTGTGTGTGTGTGTGTGTGTGTGTGTGTTGTGTGTGTGTGTGTGTGTGTGTGTGTGTGTGTGTGTGTGTGTGTGTGTGTGTGTGTGTGTGTGTGTGTGTGTACACATGTGTGTCTTCCCTCTCTGATGAGTCAGGCCAAATATTCGCCTGCTTGTTTGTTTGGGTTTTTTGGGCATCTCTCCAAAAACATAGTACAAAAATCAAGAAAAAAGCAAATGAAAAACAGTCATGTTGTTCAATATTTGGAAGCCTTGAGACTGTCTACTCAAATATTGCCCCATTGGCTGTTAGGAGTGAGAGAGGAACAGAACTTACACTGAGACTGACAGTGAGATCTCTGTCGCAGCCCAACGGTCTGTTTATCCGTCTGCTTGCTGGTTTATCTGACTGTCAAATTATCCCTCTCCGCAAACATGGTGTCGTGAGCTGGCTCTTAGAGGTTCTTTACTCAGGCCAAATATTCCCATTGGTCAACCTGGAGTGGTGCATTAACTTACAGTAGGCCTCTCTCACGCCAGGTAGCACATCCTATTTGGATTGGATTACCTCAGTATGAATGTTATGCTGTCAAATGTCATCTAATATTAGCTTGGTTTTCTAATTATTCGGTTGCAACATGTTTATCATCTGATCTGTAAGAGGGTAGTTTGCAAATGACAGTATGGTATCTATTAACATTGACTAATAGAGTTCATACGGTACACTAACTCATAACATTAGTTTGCACATTAAATCAGAGTTTTAAAAAAAGAACAAAACTTGTTCAGCGAAAGCCAAGGTGTGCACAGTAGGTTTCTTCTCAATGCTTGGCCTCCTCCAAACATTATGAGCCTGTTCCGCTGCCATTTTCACTCCAGCCACAGTATATACAACAAATTACACCGGTTAGCTTTGCGAGTGACAGAAGCTTTCATTAAAATCAGATCAGCACGGATGAAAATATCCTCTGTTGAAAATCTCGATTCCACGCGGGTTACACAGCAAATAGACGGCAAACATAAATACATGGGCTATCAGTGCAATGATTCATATATGCCTGAGCAGTTTGTCGTAAAGTATCAAAATGATCTCTCTTTACCCTGAAAACCAAGGTGAATACTATGTCTCTCCCCCGCCGCGTGATAAATCGATGCAATATGCACCATGTAGGAATCCATCATAAGAATTTAAAAACTGATCCAAACAAATAAAAACAGTAACTCACATTTAAAGGCCTTTATGGTGATTAAAAGATTTGGCAAAATGGTCTAACCAGAATAAATTATTTTTATACACGCTGCAATGAAGCCGTAACCGACTGTGTGTGTATTGGGTGCCGGCCAGAGCATAAAAATTCACTTCCATTTAACTTCAGAAATGGTTGCTAAGGAGTTGGTGTATTGACCAAACATCTCATTCACTGCCATTCAGTGAATGGGCATGAATTGTCACAAGCGCCTTATTCATTGCCCCTGACACGCTCTGTAAGAATATAAACACAGGATGTGACATGTGTAAGTAGACACCTTCTGTTCTACCCCAGCGAAACCGTTACAGTCACTTTAAAAGAAACAGTTTCCAGTCAACCCATTTGTCTACCCTTCGCTTCAATTAGGTGTATCAGCCAAGCTTCTTGGCCTATACAGCACAGCCAAGCCTCTTCACTAGCCTTACTCT
The DNA here is from genome assembly GCF_002910315.2 of Salvelinus sp. IW2-2015. Taxonomy (NCBI): domain Eukaryota; kingdom Metazoa; phylum Chordata; class Actinopteri; order Salmoniformes; family Salmonidae; genus Salvelinus; species Salvelinus sp. IW2-2015. Next base: position 8,703,670 of record NC_036855.1, read on the forward strand.
AGATTATACTGTATATCCAAGCCTTTTCAATAGCCTATCCGTATTCCCAACTACAGTACAGCCAAGCCACTTCACTACCCTAGCTGTATTCCCAACTATAGTACAGCCAAGCCACTTTACTAGCCTAGCCTAGCCTGAAATGTACTAGGCGATAATATTGAAACCAAGAAACCATGAAGACAGAGTTGTCATTTTCACAAAAGGCATAAGCTGCGTACCAAAATGAAAGGAAAACCATTTCAAGTTGTTCCACTGTAAATGTCCACACAAACCCCAGGAGGTAACAGTGCCTTTCCAGTGTTTATGTAGGCAATGTCACACCAGCACTGTCTACTTTCATGGAGAAAGAGAGGGAGAAAGAGAGGGAGAGAGAGAGAGAGAGACGGAGAGAGAAAGAGAGAGAGAGAGAAAGAGGGAGGGAGAGAGAGAACGAGAGAGAGAGAAAGAGAGAAAGAGAGGGAGAAAGAGAGAGAAAACAAGAGGGAGAGAGAAAGAGATGGAGAAGGCGAAGAAAAKAGAAAGGGAGAGAGAAAAACATGGAGAGGAAGAGAGGGAGTAACAGACCATGACAAAAGCGGGAGAAAGAGAGGGAGAGAGAGAAAAAGTTTGAAAAATAGATGGAGAGAAAGAAAGAGAGAGTGAGGAGATGTGAACTGCGTCCTCGAGCCACCCAGAATGCAGGACTGTATGCAGAGGGCAGAGAGAGGAACCAGCATCCGACCACTTCACAGAGGCTGCAGGATGTGTGGACACAGTTCTGTACTTCACAAACACCACTGGTGCCATATACCTCCATCGCTGCCCTGTCAAGGCAGGCATCAACCTTTGGAGCCTGAAAAATATTTGTGAGTGTGTGTGTTGGTATTGGGGGGTGGGGGATAGGAGGGGTGTATGTCTATATGTGTGTCTCAGAGGGTGGTGTTTGTCTACTATCTGTACCTGTGTATGAATGATTCTAGTAAGGGTCTCAATGTGTTTTAGTCAGGAGTCAAGAGTGTAGGATGTGTGTAATGTTTCGTAAGTGTGCATAGATCCTTATTTGTGAGTGTGTGTTCCCAGAATGTCTGTGTGTCCCTAAGTGTCTCTGTATGTGTATATTTATCTGAGAATATATCTGGTGTGTGTGTGTGTGTGTTTGTGTGCGTGTGTGTGTATGTGTGTGTGCGTGCGTGCATGTATTTGTGTGTGTATGTGTGTGTGTTTGATGGAGGTCGCGGCATGTGGAAAACTAGTCCTAGGCTTGGAGCTGCAGAACCTGTGTGACTGCCAAAGAAAACTGTGGTAGGAAGAGTCTGCTAATAGAGCATGATCCATGTCACCTGAAACTAGAATCATCTGAAACCCAGAAACCACAGCAGGCAGGCATCTCCCTGGCCTTCTAATAAAGCTCGCCAGAGGCCCTGGGCCCGCGCCACCTCCCACCGGGGTCCTCCATTAGATGGGCCGCTTCCGCTCGCGTGCCTACCCGCCCCACTGCTCCATGGGACTCCCAGCCATGTCAGATGCGCTATTAATGCGTGTTCCAATGTCTGAGCTCACCTTACTGTGGTTTCGCTTCAGAAAAATTATTATATTGAGACCTTGTGCAGTGCTACTCACACACACACACACAATGTATTTTGCAGGACGGCGCCGGGGACCTGCATTGAGTTCCATTATAAAGAGGACAATCCCGTCTTTGTGTGGAAGCCAGTAGCTTACTCTCTGCCGAGGCACCCAGACATACGGATGGATATTGTGTCCATTCATTCACACTGTTCTATGGCTTTCCCACCTGTCCATAGCTTCTGTTTCTCATCAGGCTCAGAGTCATTTCTCCTATCAAAGTCCTGAAACAGAGGGGCTCCATATTACACAGATAGTGTTGGGGTCTAGTCTGCTAATAGTCTAAACTTTATACTCTAATTGTCTAATAATCTACTCTGGTAGTAGTAAAAGTTATATTTGTTCAAATGGATATTCTCCGTTGAGCATGCTTTTTAGTCCAGAACTAGGTTTATTCTCAGTCTAGGAAACCAGCGCTAATAGTTACTTTGTAAAAGTCTGAAGTTTATTCACATTGTCAAGTATTCTACTCTGGTRATACTCTTAATGGTCAGAAAGTATCATGGGAAAAAACTTTTTTTTAGGTTAAGGATGATATTTATTCATACTTGAAGGAAAAAGTATGACAACAAATATAAAAAAATATAGGTGGGTTCTTGATTGAGTTATGCCCCTTCAGTTGTCAACTCAATGACACTAGCTTCTAAGCGGTCTTAATAATAATATTATTGCACTTTTTAAAATGTTCTATCAGTGTCACCTTCTTTGTAAATGGCTCCTTTAGGACAGGGATGCATACGGTATGTCTCTCCTCTCTCTAGTAGCACTTTGGGGACTGTGGGTGGTAGAGGAGACGGATTGTGTCAATTGCAGCCATTAAAAAGGACCACACACTCTCCAGTCACCAGCAAGGTATGATGGATGATTATCTCAAGGTTTGACAGGTGCTGAAATAGTGGGGGATCTATCTCTTTTCTCTCTCTTCCTCTTTGTCTCTCCCTCTCTCTCCATCTCTCTGTTCCTCTTTGTCCTCTCTCTTTATCCTCTCCCTCCCTCCCTCATTCCCTCTCCCTCCCTCATTCTCTATTTATCTCTCTCCCTCCCCCATTCCCTCCCTCCCTCATTCTCTCTCTCCCTCATTCTCTCTTGGACAAGGACCACTGTAACATCAGTCTATTGACTCCAGATAGCGGTTTGTGGCTATTGAGTTGTTAATGTGTTGTATGGAAGATTGTGCCTCTAAGGCTCTACATGGCCAGAGTGTGTGAGATAGGCCAGACTGGGCTCCTCTGACAGTGAGAGGGGATAACACAGAGATGAGGAGCAGGCAGAGAGAGAGAGAGACAGCGAGAGCCAGAGAGAGAGAGACAGCGAGAGAGAAGAGAGAGAGAGAGAGAGAGGAGAGAGAGAGAGAGAGAGAGAGAAGAGAGAGAGAGAGAGAGAGAGAGAGAGAGAGAGAGAGAGAGAGAGAGAGACAGAGACAAGACAGAGAAAAAACAGAGACAGAGACAAGAGACAGAGACAGAGACAGAGACAGAGACAGAGACAGAGACAGACAGAAGACAGACAGACACGACGACAGACAGACAGACAGACAGACAGACAGACAGACAGACAGACAAGACAGACAGAGGAAGAGCAGCACTCAGACACTC
>NC_036855.1:8706894-8757503 GCF_002910315.2 Salvelinus sp. IW2-2015
AGAGAGAGAAGAGAGGAGAGAGGAGAGAGAGAGAGGAGAGAGAGAGAGAGAGGAGAGAGAGAGAGAGAGAGAGAGAGAGAGAGAGAGAGAGAGAGAGAGAGAGAGAACAGAACAGAGCAGAGACAGAGGACAGAGACAGAGACAGAGACAAGAGACAGAGACAGAGACAGAGACAAGAGACAGAGAACAGACAGACAGACAGACAGACAGACAGACAGACAGACAGACAGACAGACAGACAAGACAGACAGACAGACAGACAGACAGAGAGAAGCAGCACTCAGACACTCAATAGCCACAAACCGCTATCTGGAGTCAATAGACTGATGTTACAGTGGTCCTTGTCCAAGAGAGAATGAGGGAGAGAGAGAATGAGGGAGGGAGGGAATGGGGGAGGGAGAGAGATAAATAGAGAATGAGGGAGGGAGAGGGAATGAGGGAGGAGGGAGAGGATAAAGAGAGAGGACAAAGAGGAACAGAGAGATGGAGAGAGAGGGAGAGACAAAGAGGAAGAGAGAGAAAAGAGATAGATCCCCCACTATTCAGCACCTGTCAAACCTATCTCTCTCTTTTCGCTGTCTCTCTCTCTCTCTGCCTGCTCCTCATCTCTGTGTTATCCCCTCTCACTGTCAGAGGAGCCCAGTCTGGCCTATCTCACACACTCTGGCCATTAGAGCCTTAGAGGCACAATCTTCCATACAACACATTACAACCCACTAACTACTGCATACTGCTTCAGCAGAACATAGCCATAATCAGTTCACTTCTATTCATTCAACATCATAGAGCCAAAATCTAAAGGGTATTTGATATTAGTGTCTGGTGCATCTCGTTGGCCAATGTTATATCTGACTGGTACAGGGGAGTTTCCCAAACAGGAAACTGACGTACGAGCAGCTAACAGATCTACAGTAATATAGTAATAATAAATGCCATTTAGTAGACGCTTTTATCCAAAGCAACTTACACTCTTGCGGGCATACATTCTACATATGGGTGATTTCGGAATCAAACCCACTATCCTGGCATTGCAGGTGCCATGCTCCAACAACTGAGACAAAGAGGACCAGCTGTCTGTATTAAACACACTGGGCCATGTGAAATATGCCTAATTTCCTTCCCAAAGGAACAGACATGCTACCAGCACCATCCTAATGTTGTCTCCTGTGGTACCACGATGCCCGACAACCTCCATTGATAACTCTTGCTTTATCAATGGAGTGCAGGCTGTTCCATGGAGAGGATAACCTTTGAGTGGTCAGCTAACCCATTCCCTTTAGGGTAGTCAAGGTAACCAGCCGTTTGTGTTGTTGAACCCCTCCCACCAGGGGTTACACGTTGTTGTTGTTGCAAAACCACGCTGTCTCAACTAACACATACTGGACGTCTTATATTTATCGGTCTTCACGTGTTTCACAATTCAAATGATGTAGCGTTTACTGTGGAATTCTGCAGAAGACCTGTCTGAGAGGACCACTTAGCAGGATCCTATCAGTCTGATCATGTCCTTGTTTTACAGTAGAAACCATCAATTGAGTGTGTCTCCTTGTCAATCTGTGGCACGTTGCATGCAAATAAATCAAAGCTTGAATTATGCATGGGAAATTTGAAGTAATTGCAATGCCCTATTTTGAAAAAAAGAAAAGAAGAAATATGAAAGCAGCCAATTAGCATGAAGAAAATACCAAAAATAACACAAATAAATACAATAAATTCATTAGTCAATGTTGAATAATGCTTTTAAGAAAAAAGTGTAATAATCCCCAGACATTAAGATCCTTCAGATACCTTCATTAAAGACTGTTTCACTGTATGTTAATAAGATGTCTTAGTCATAATATTATTTGGAAATAGAAAATTATAATTTCTTTCTCCTGTTAATCTCCTGAAGAATAAAAGAAGGAGTTTTGGAGTGAAGACTTGCTACTAGAGTCTTTAAGATCTTAACTTTGGTTGTACGTTTTAGAAAAAAAGTGTTTCACACATATTAAATGATTATTGTCAAAGATATTAAGTGAATACAATTGAGATGACTGAAACCTCTGTGATAATTTTGTATGCATTCTGTCATATTTTGACCTCATGCTTTGACCTGAAGTTCAGTGTGAACTGTGAAAGCAGTTTACATGAAGTATGTATGATAAAGAGGGTGATAAATTCCCCACTCTCAAGCCATCGTGATTCATAAGAGAGAAATTAATTCATACCAAATCATCTGAGGCTACTAGTTGGATTTAAACTATGAGGACAGACTGTGAAATGAAAGCCCCCCCTATTCCCTTTGGGCTGATGGTATCTCCCGAACTATATCAATTTCATTCTCACTGGCCAAATTTCCAGGCGCTGTGGAATGGTCCAAAWAGCGTTACAAATGGGGAGAGATAAATGGGTTAAGCTAATTGCAGTTAGATAATAATAAAAGTTATTATTATTTTTATTCTCTGTCTTCTAGCAAAGACCATCCATCTGCAGTATATCTTCAATAACATTCAAGCTGATTAAACTTTTTTCCCCTTTCTATGTTATTATCAAGTGAAACATGGCTCAAAGACAAAGTACTATTGTCTATCTCAGAAGAGGCAGAATTTGACATGCTCATTTTGAATTATCACACTTACATTATGTCTATACTAAAATCATGCCCTATAGCCTCTCTTTTTCTTTCTATCTTTCTCTTGTTAACTCACTCTATTGTGTTCTTGGTTTTAAAGCAATCAACGTGCTAAAATATGATACAGTGGGGCAAAAAAGTATTTAGTCAGCCACCAATTGTGCAAGTTCTCCCACTTAAAAAGATGAGAGAGGCCTGTAATTTTCATCATAGGTACACTTCAACTATGACAGACAAAATGAGAAAAAAAAATCCAGAAAATCACATTGTAGGATTTTTAATGAATTTATTTGCAAATTATGGTGGAAAATAAGTATTTGGTCACCTACAAACAAGCAAGATTTCTGGCTCTCACAGACCTGTAACTTCTTCTTTAAGAGGCTCCTCTGTCCTCCACTCGTTACCTGTATTAATGGCACCTGTTTGAACTTGTTATCAGTATAAAAGACACCTGTCCACAACCTCAAACAGTCACACTCCAAACTCCACTATGGCCAAGACCAAAGAGCTGTCAAAGGACACCAGAAACAAAATTGTAGACCTGCACCAGGCTGGGAAGACTGAATCTGCAATAGGTAAGCAGCTTGGTTTGAAGAAATCAACTGTGTGAGCAATTATTAGGAAATGGAAGACATACAAGACCACTGATAATCTCCCTCGATCTGGGGCTCCACGCAAGATCTCACCCCGTGGGGTCAAAATGTTCACAAGAACGGTGAGCAAAAATCCCAGAACCACACGGGGGGACCTAGTGAATGACCTGCAGAGAGCTGGGACCAAAGTAACAAAGCCTACCATCAGCAAGGGCATTGAAGATGAAACGTGGCTGGGTCTTTCAGCATGACAATAATCCCAAACACACCGCCCGGGCAACAAAGGAGTGGCTTCGTAAGAAGCATTTCAAGGTCCTGGAGTGGCCTAGCCAGTCTCCAGATCTCAACCCCATAGAAAATCTTTGGAGGGAGTTGAAAGTCAGTGTTGCCCAGCAACAGCCCCAAAACATCACTGCTCTAGAGGAGATCTGCATGGAGGAATGGGCCAAAATACCAGCAACAGTGTGTGAAAACCTTGTGAAGACTTACAGAAAACGTTTGACCTCTGTCATTGCCAACAAAGGGTATATAACAAAGTATTGAGATAAACTTTTGTTATTGACCAAATACTTATTCTCCACCATAATTTGCAAATAAATAAATAAAAAATCCTACAATGTGATTTTCTGGATTTTTTTTTCTCATTTTGTCTGTCATAGTTGAAGTGTACCTATGATGAAAATTACAGGCCTCTCTCATCTTTTTAAGTGGGAGAACTTGCACAATTGGTGGCTGACTAAATACTTGTTTGCCCCACTGTATACTCTTCTATAAAAAAATAAWAATATGCAATATGCTGACATGGCTTAGATTTTTGGGGATTCAGATGTTTTTAATACTGGTTATCTTACTTCTTTGTTGATGTAGTCACTCTCATGTCAAAATCCATATTTGAAATGATTGCTGTAATGTTGATTGTTTAAACAATGATCCAAGGATTCAGAGTCAAAGATAAAGAAAACACACATTTTACTATTCACAATATTTTTACCATTCATGATATTATATCGTTTGTAAAGGTTATTTTTTGCAAGATGTTTTATGTGATCAGATTTATCAATTTTGCACTGATGATTTTAAGTTAATTTATATTACACTGAACAAAAATGTAAACCCAACATAAAGTGTTGGTCCCATGTTTCATGAGCTGAAATAAAAGAACCTAGAAATGTTCCATACGCACAACAATATTATTTCTCTCAAATGTTTTTAACTCCCTGTTATTGAGCATTTCTCCTTTGCCAAGATAATCCATACACCTGACAGGTGTGGCATATCAAGAAGATGATTAAACAGCATGCTCATTACACAGGTGCACCTTGTGCTGGGGACAATCAAAGGCCACTCTATAATGTGCAGTTTTGTCACACAACACAATGCCACAGATGTCTCACGTTCTGAGGGAGCGTGTAATTGGCATGCTGACTGCAGGAATGTCCTCCAGAGCTGTTGCCAGAGAATTGGATGTTCATTTCTCTGACATAAGCGTCGTTTTAGAGAATTTGGCAATACATCCAACCGGCCTCACAACCACAGACCATGTGTATGGCGTCGTGTGGGCGAGTGGTTTGTTGATGTGAACAGGATGGGGTTATGGTATGGTCAGGCATAAGCTACGGACAACGAACACAATTGTCTTTTATCGATGGCAATCTGAATGCACAAAAATAGAGTGACGAGATTCTGAGGCCCATTTTTTTAAGGTATCTATGACCAGCAGATACATATCTGGATTCCCAGTCATCTGAAATCCATAGATTAGGGCCTAATTTATTTATTTAAATTGACTGATTTGCTTATATGAACTGTAATTCAGTAAAATCTTTGAAATAGTGCATGTTGCACTTATAGTTTTGTTCAGTATATTTAACATGCAAACGTAATTACATTCAATTTGAATGTAATGAAATGTTTGCTGTGCTGCAAATAAAGTATATAGCCTTATATTAGCTGTGTTATAAAATTAAACCTTTAAAGGACACCATTTTGGAATCATGATATTAAAATAACACAATAACAAAAGAATAAAGACATCCATCAAGACAAGTGCTCAGTAGGAGATTAACGTGCATGAAATATTAGAGAAGCAGACCAACTGATCTTAATTATTTACACCCATTTTGAGTGACAGAAAAGTAGTGAGTCTTTAGACAAACAAAGCTAGCTGCACCACACAGAGTTTATGTAACACTGGCTGGGTGAAAATCCATTATGTCAAAACTCATTTCCTGCATTAGAAAACCAAACAGGTGTGTCTAAAGAGGGTTTACAAACCTTGATTCAGCTTCCCAGATCACTGTTATGTAATGAGGTAGGGAGAGACACGGCCGGGTGGATGCTGTTTAGATCACTTCTAGCAGGTAGTACACTGACATTGTGAACCCCAAAAAAGGTGCTATCTTGAACCTAAAAGGGTCTTCGGGTGTCCCCATAGTAGAACCCTTTGAAGAAACCTTTTTGGATCCAGGTAAATCTCTTTTGGGTTATATGTAGAACCCTTTCCACATAGGGTTCTACCTGAAACCAAAAGGGTACCCTTTTGCAGCCATTTCATCTAAAAGTGTACTTATTCATGTTGTGGAGGGAACACCTCTCAATCTTTTATGGGGCAGATATTATAAAACAAGGTGGAATATGTTATTTTCTCTCTGTATATACAGTGTGCCCCTTGCCCTTCTCATTGTGTTTAATGTGAGAGAGGGGTCATAATAGTTTTCAGACCCTACAGATGGTTTTGTGAGAATAGCGATTTTCAGGATGTCTCATGGTCTGACAAACACCGCTCTAGCCTTGTCACCTTTCACCGCAGACGCGGAGGTGTGACATCGGCGGATGCAGTGGATTGAGACGCAGCTATCTGTAGCTTCAACTGACACATTTTTATGAGCATTATTGTATTATGCTAATTAGATTTCCGCAGGGCTGTGGAAATTGACTCTAGGGGGTTAATGGGAACATTTCTGTTTGTTCACTGTCTGGCCAATATGTTTTTTGCTTGTGTCTTTACTTTTAAACTTTTAATTTTACCCGGATCTCTGTTGACAGACCTTGTTAGACACGACCCATGCAACAAATGACATATATCCAACCAAATCATCTGTGTGCATCCACAACATGGTCACAAAGGAGCTGTCCCACGGAATACATTAAAATTCACCCACCTCAAACTAACCTTTTGATAGTTCACCAAACAGARCTAATGACCTTGAAAGAGGAGCAAACTATCAAACCTAGAGAGCCATCTGTGTGCCCCGCAGGCAGCCCAACCATTCCCTCTTTGCCAAGGTAGCCTAATGAAGCTCGTACATTTTACATGCAAATCTCCACCTAATCTTACTCTTCTCTCTGCTAATGTCTCAGGCAAATAAATATATAAAACCCAATTATGATTTAATTAATAGAAATCTAGCATTCCGTGGAATTGGTACCTTGGCTGGGATGACTCTGGGACTGCGCTGTTAAACCACGTCGTGGCCTCACATCGAATCCTCATCTACTTACTCTGTTCCAACAAACCACCCCGGGTTGTACTGGATAAAGACATCCTGAACTCTGACACAAACCCATCGACCCTTATTCTCTGTCAGTGCACACAGACAGACCTCTGGGATGTTGTCATTCCTGCATTATTTGCCTTTGTTTGATTGTGTAGGTGATGTCAGCGATGTGAAGTCTTGGTCATAGGATGGATAGTATGTGTGTGTGCGTGTGTGCGTACATCTGCGGATGCTCTCAGACTGGATACTGGAGATAGACATGCTTCATTAGTCCCTCAATGGCAAAGTCTTATCAAAGTAAATCCCACCAGCAGCATAGAGAACCTGTWACGGCTGTCCTCRCTGACAGAAGGTGTGGACCAAAACGCAGAGTGGTTAGTGTTCATACTTTTAATGAAAGTCAACAAAACACTTCAAAATACAAAAACAACCAACGTGACAAAACCGAAACCGTCCTGTGTGGCAACAAAACCTCCACAGGAACAAACACCCACAAAACACAAGTGAAACCCTGGCTGCCTAAGTATGATTCTCAATCAGGGACAACGATTGACAGCTGTCTCTGATTGAGAATCATACCAGGCCGAACACAAAATCCCAACATAGAAAATCAACCATAGACAACCCACCCAACTCACGCCCTGACCAACTAAAATAAATACAAAACAAAGGAAAACAGGTCAGGAACGTGACAGAACCAGAGAAACTCTCACTGACAATTCTACCATATGCAACTCAAACTTTGCCTTTAAATCTAGGGAGTCAAACTCCAAGGAGTCTCAGATTGACATTATTCATGAGTCACTCTTTAAATTTCATTCAAACTCCAACTCAATCTAGTCCTCTGTGATTTCTTCACTCTAATGTGTGTCAATAAGTTATTCTCTCACACGTGACTCAGTGAGTGAAATTGTAGACACACATACGCACAAGCAAACACAAAACGTACACACGCTCACAAACGCACGCTCACATATACACAAACACACGCACACACGCACACACACACTCTCTCCCTTGATCCCTGCCTGTTCTCTGGAAGCCTTCCACTGAGTCCTGGATTGGCCTCTCCTCTGTCCACTTTGATAGGAGGGTACCCAGGCTTAGCGCCACTGTGCTGGCCCTTGGCACGCAATTCAAGTGCCTCTCCATACAAGGACATGCCTTTGTACCTCAGCCCTCTGTCCTACACCATGCCCTGGCCTGAGGCACTACAGCTCTGTAGCCCTCTGGCCTACACCATGCCCTGGCCTGAGGCACTACAGCTATGTAGCCCTCTGTCCTACACCATGCCCTGGCCTGAGACACTACAGCTCTGTAGCCCTCTGGCCTACACCATGCCCTGGCCTGAGACACTACAGCTCTGTAGCCCTCTGTCTTACACCATGCCCTGGCCTGAGGCACTACAGCTCTGTAGCCCTCTGTCCTACACCATGCCCTGGCCTGAGGCACTACAGCTCTGTAGCCCTCTGGCCTAAATGACTGGAGCTCAGGGGATACAAGGTAGAGACAGAAAACTACAGGGCACCAGCTCTCATTGACACTGATGTAATGTCTCTGTTGTCTCTGTAGCCTGTGACATCGTTCACTGGATAACAAATGTGACACTGCAAACGTATTTATGATAGGGAGTCTGAGCCTATCATTCATGGGCTGTCTTTCGGAAGGCAGACCATATCTGTCTCCCTCGCCACAGTCAGATACCTTTTTGTGTATCTCTTTCTCTCTCCCTCTGATCCTCTCTCTTTCTCTCTCCCTCTCTCGTCCTCTCTCTTTCTCTCTCCCTCTCTGCTCTCTTGTCCTCTCTCTTTCTCTCTCCCTCTCTGGTCCTCTCTTTTTCTCTCTCCCTCTCTGGTACTCTCTCTTTCTCTCCCTYWCTTCTCTGTAGTGAGGGATCCGATGACCGATAGAGAGTGATTTTCCCGAGGTTGCAGGGATCGCAGGGCAGCTATCAGAGCCTTTCAATCACACCAGCGCAGGGCTGATAGATAACAAGCTCTTAATGGGCTCATCCTATCAGTGCTGTGACTGGGCCATGCACCGCACTGCATGGGGGTTGCAGACTGATCATTGGGACGCCTTCATATGATAGCACCAGAGAGAAGAGCCCCCTGTCAGATGATACAGTACAGGCTTCTCTTTCTCTCTTTCTCTCTGTCTCTATCCCTCTCTCTCGCTCTCTCTTTCTCTCTCTGTCTTCCTCTTTATCTCTCTCTCTCCCTCTCTCCTTATCTCTCTCTCTCTTTCTCTCTTTCTCCCTCTCCCTCTCTCTCCCTCTCTCTTTCTCTCTCTGTCTTCCTCTCTATCTCTCTCTCTCCCTCTCTCCTTATCTCTCTCTCTCTTTCTCCCTCTCTCCCTCTCTTCCTCTCTGTCTCTGTCTTTCTCTCTCTCTATTTATATAAACAGGTACACACCATTTATTGCTCATAAAAATAACAAATAAATACAGCTGAAATTGTTTTCTCTTTCTCCTTCTATTTGTTGCATGAATTGAACACAGAGTATCAATGATGTGTTTTGCAGCAGTATCAGAGATAGTGTGTGTACAGCTGCATCTCACAGCACTATCTTAGAGACAGTGGTTATGGCATCCTCTATCTAATTGGTTCACCAAAAAACACACATAMAWWWWWTTWAAAAATATCCAATGAAGTTTGACATCATTTTGTCCCTCCCACTACGTATCAAGGAACAGGATATTTTGTAATACAGGTATTTTCTTTCATGTCTTGTGATCACATTATCAAGTCATCCAACAGTCATCCCACATCCAACATTAAAGCTACAAGTGTAACATTTTGACAATGTTTCCCACCCACTCTCTCCACCACAGGGACAGATACTTAGCCCTGTAAACACCTTCCTCCCACTCGCTCTGTTCTCACTTTGCAGCAATTATCAGCAGCTAATAGATTTGCAATGTTGCAATAGCCTGATCCAATTACAGCCTCTCCATTAGCAATTAACTTCCAGCTAAAAATAACAATAATGCCAATTACATGCACACTTAATCACATAATCAGCATATTCTGTCACTACACAATCATTGTGATTACACATATGTTCAGGAATTGCGTAGCCAGAGGGACGAGTGCACACAGAAATTGTGACTTTGATTACATGAGAATTACCAATATAACATTCAGTATTAGAACAATGAACGGGACAGAAAAAACATGCTCTGTTTTCTAAATTGCTTTCTGACTATTACAAAAGGTTTTGGTATCCATGTGTGGACGGACTGCAAATGAATTGTAATCTCTATGCTAACAAAAAGCGTTCCCAGAAAATAGGGTAACGCTGTCATGCAGTTGTCATTAGGTTGTATGATAACATTATAATAGAAACCAATGGTAACCCTTTTCACTTTCATAGAAAGTGTTTCAATAGTAAGTGTTTCAATAGAAAGTGTTTTAATAGTAAGTGTTTTAATAGAAAGTGTTTTAATAGTAAGTGTTTTAATAGAAAGTGTTTTAATAGAAAGTTTTTTTAATAGAAAGTGTTATGAAAATAACAAATAACATCATAAAAGACAGTGGCAAATATTACTACCATATTTGGACACATGACCAGCAGCATGTTATAGTATATTGACCAACCAAGTGAATCATCACGTTACTATAATAAGACTGAAGTTAAGATCGCATGCATGAAACCGCAGTCTTATTAAACCAGGGAGAGTTGCTCTTTAATATACTCCAGAGAATAGTGTGACATTTCAGATCGAGTCCAAAGCGGGGCTTTCCCAGTMCACTTCCCAGGAGCTGGCAGAGTGTCTGTCCGTTGGCAGGAGAGCTGGCGTTGAGGTACAGTGGGGAACAGCGTTGGTGGTCCGCCCGTCCATCCGAGAAGTTGAATTACAATACCTTCTGCTGGTTGTTACATGCATTAGGGCTCTATTCAATCCGTATCGTGGAAGTTCAGCGTTACAGAGGGAATGAAATTGAAAGGCAACCCACTGAGTACAAACTGGTTGAATCAATGGTGTTTCCACGTCATTTCAATGAAATGACGTTGAACTAACGTGGAATAGGCGGTAATTGACGTCTGTGACCAATGGGGATGCTCCTGCCTTGGCAGAGACTGCATTCACCTTAAACGCTGCATTATGTCGGCTGAATTGGAAATTACTATCGCCCAATCTGTAAAGTTTCCCATTTGTTTTGTGGTTGTTCTGTCTTATCTGTAGAGAAGCTCAACAGCAACAGCCATGGGCTATGATGACGTGGGACCTACAAGCACAGCTGGTCACTAGGAGGTGGGTTTTGTGGGAGTTTGGAGTTGGGTTTCAAGCTCCTGCCTAGCTCCCGCCTCTGAGATAGCCACATATGATTCCTTTTTTGGGGATGCAGGGATGTGGGGATGGATGGACTGAGGACTGAATGGCTCTGTGAGTCTCTGAGGTCAGCTTACTACTGCTGCTGGCTACTTGTTGTGATGTGACATGGTGCACACCAGTACTCCCAGTTTGAAGGGAAAATGTAGTGATTGTTCCGAAAATGTATGCAGTAGAAAGTGCCTCTCCACACACCCTGGGTGTCAGCAGGATCCCCCACGCCCCCTGCCATCCCCCACTGGGTGGGCCTGATGTCACTGAAGTAATGACCAACAGGTGTGCTCTATTGTTAATATGTAGTGTGTGTGTGTGAGTGTGTGTCAGCAGTTATCACACCTCAGTAGCTCTCTCTCAATGCCTGTGAGAGGAGCGTGAGGGCCACATACTGGGCTAGACACCGCCTCTGCTCCCGAAGCATAGATCACTCATCCATGCTTAATGATGAGAAAAACAAGGCTGAGGACAAAAAAGGTCTTACCATATACTTCATGAAGCTGCTGAACCACGCTAGAACACGGTTAGACTCTAACCATGTTAGAGTTCACTATTGCAGACAGAAAGAGGCAGACATGAAGCAATTGGCAATACTTCTGGGAATGTGTAGCATCTCCCTATGGAATGTAGAGTATCACAACAGCATTCTCAGGCGCAGTGTCGACATCCCTCCTCAGAATGTTTGATGAGTGCATCTGTTTCAGTGGTCACACACACAGAGAACATTCAAATCAAATCAAATCAAACATTCACATTAATGCACACATATAAAACATGGAAAGATTCAGAATCACCTTTATTCAATGGAGCTGACAACCATTAACAAAATATACAGACAGAATACAGACAGAGGACTATACACATAGCCTACATACATTATATGCAATATACAGTGCATTTGGAAAGAAYTCAGACCCCTTTACTTTCCCCCCATTTTTTCTTTACAACCTTATTCTAAAATGGATTAAATAAATATTTTCCCTCATTGATCTACACACAATACTCATAAATGACAAAGAGAAAACAGGTTTTTAGAAATGGTTGCAAATGTATAAAAAACAAAAAACAGAAATGCCTTATTTACATAAATATTCAGACCCTTTGCTATGAGAATCTAAATTGAGCTCAAGTACATCCTATTTCGATTGATCATCCTTGAGATGTTTCTTCAACTTGATTGGAGTCCACCTTTGGTAAATTCAATTAAGGAGAAGTTTATCTAAAGTTCCATGTATAACACTTGTATTTTCATCAACATTTATTTATGATGAGTATTTCTGTAAATTGATGTGGCTCTCTGCAAAATCACCGGATGTTTTGGAACTACTGAACATAACGCGCCAATGTCTACTGAGATTTTTTTATATAAATATGAACTTTATCGAACAAAACATACATGTATTGTGTAACATGAAGTCATATGAGTGTCATCTGATTGAAGATCATCAAAGGTTAGTGATTCATTTATCTCTATTTCTGCTTTTTGTGACTCCTCTCTTTGGCTGGAAAATAGCTGTGTTTTTCTGTGACTTGGCTCTGACCTAACATAATTGTTTGGTGGTGCTTTGTCGTAAAGCCTATTTGAAATCAGACACTGTAGTGGATTAACAAGAAGTGTATCTTTAAAATGGTGTAAAATACTGTGATGTTGAGGAATTTAATTATGAGATTTCTGTTGTTTGAATTTGGCGCCTGCAGTTTCACTGGCTGTTGTCATATCGATCCCGTTAGCGGGATCTCAGCCATAAGAAGTTATTAATGCACCGCTGTGTCAGATTTAAAAAAGCTTTACCGAAAAAGCACACCATGCAATAATCTGAGTACAGCGCTCAGACCAAAACAAGCCAAACAGATATCCGTCATGTTGTGTAGTCAACAGAAGTCAGAAATAGCATTATAAATATTCCATTACCTTTGATGATCTTCATCAGAATGCACTCCCAGGAATCCCAGTTCCACAATAAATGTTTGATTTGTTCGATAAAGTTAATCATTTATGTCCAAATACCTCCTTTTTGTTCGTGCCTTGAGTTCACAAATCCAATTCATTACGCGCGAGCAGACGAAAAGACGAAAAGTCAAAAAGTTCCGTTACAGTCCGTAGAACATGTCAAACGATGTATAGAATCAATCTTTAGGATGTTTTTATCATAAATCTTCAATAATGTTCCAACCGGATAATTATTTTGTCTTCAGAAATGCAATGGAACTCAAGCTAACTCTCACGTGAACGCGCATGGTCAGCTCGTGGCTCTCTGCCAGACTTCTGACTCATTCCCTTCTCATTCCCCCACTTCACAGTAGAAGCATCAAACAAGGTTCTAAAGACTGTTGACATCTAGTGGAAGCTTACGAAGTGCAGCATGACCAATATCCCACTGTATCTCCGATAGCAATGAGTTGAAAACTTACAAACCTCAGATTTCCCACTTCCTGGTTGGATTTTTTCTCAGGTTTTTGCCTGCCATATGAGTTCTGTTATACTCACAGACATCATTCAAACAGTTTTAGAAACGTCAGAGTGTTTTCTATCCAATATACTAATAATATGCATATCTTAGCTTCTGAGACTGAGTAGCAGGCAGTTTAATCTGGGCACCTCTGGGCATCTTATTCATCCAAGCTACTCAATACTGCCCAGCCATAAGAAGTTTAATTGGACATGATTTGGAAAGGCACACACCTGTCTATATAAGGTCCCACAGTTGTCAGAGCAAAACCACGCCATGAGGTCGAAGAGCTCCGAGACAGAATTGTGTCGAGGCACAGATCTGGGGAAGGGTACCAAAAACTTTTGCAGAATTGAAAGTCCCCAAGAACACAGTCGCCTCCATCGTTCTTAACTGGAAGAAGTTTGGAACCATCAAGACTCTTGCTAGAGCTGGCCGCCTGGCCAAACTGAGCAATCGGGAGAAGGACCTTGGTCAGGGAGGTGACTAAGAACCCAATGGTCACTCTGCAGAGCTCCAGAGTTCCTCTGTAGAGATGGGAGAGCCTTCCAAAAGGACAACCATCTCTGCAGAACTCCACCAATCCGGCCTTTATGGTAGACTGGCCAGACGGAAGCCACTCCTCAGTAAAAGGCACATGACAGCCCGCTTGGAGTTTGTCAAAATGCACCTAAAGGACTCTCAGACCATGAGAAACAAGATTCTCTGGTCTGATGACACCAATGAGTTGAACTCTTTGGCCTGAATGCCAAGTGCCACATTTGAAGGAATCCTGGCACCATCCCTATGGTGAAGCATGGTGGTGGCAGCATCATGCTGTGGGGATGTTTTTCAGCAAARTACAGAAAGATCCTTGATGAAAACCTGCTCMGGAGTGCTCAGGACCTCAGACTGGGGCAAATGTTCACCTTCCAACCGGACAACAACCCTAAGCACACAGCCAAGACAACGCAGGAGTAGCTTCGGGACAACTCTCTGAATGTCCTTGAGTGGCCCAGCCAGAGCCTGGACTTGAACCCRATCAAACATCTCTGGAGAGACCTGAAAATAGCTGTGCAGTGACGCTCCCCATCCAACCTGACAGAGCTTGAGAGGATCTACAGAGAATAATGAGATAAACTCCCCAAATACAAGTGTGCCAAGCTTGTAGTGTCATACCCAAGAAGACTCAAGGCTGTAATCACTCCCAAAGTTGCTTCAACAAAGTACTGAGTAAAGGGTCTGAATACTTATGTAAATGCCGTATTTCAGCTTTTTATGTTTAATAACTTTGCTAAAATTTCCTAAAACAAATKTTTGCCTTGTCATTATAGGGTATTGTGTGTAGATTGATGAGGGTAAAAAATAATTATAAAGCTGAATAAAGCTGTAACGTAATTATTTTTTGAAAAGTCAAGGGGTATGAATAGTTYCCGAATGCCCTGTAGATACAATAAACTTAGAACAATTACACATGAWAGGAGAGTTCAACAAGGCATTGCTAATTGTCTCATGAAGTACAGGTGGATGTAAAAGCGAAAGACTGTTCAGACAAAGTGTAATATGGTAGGGGAATGGCAGAGGAAGAGGAAGGTAGTTTGACAGATGCAAGCAGTAGCACAGTTTGATTGAATGACTGCTAAAATTAGTTTGTGTTGGAGGCCGGTTGGAATACAGGGGTGGAACGGTAAGGTAGGATGCTGTGGTGTGGTGTGGGAACATTAAAGTGGTGGAGGCTGGATCGAATACAGGGGTGGACGGTAAGGTAGGGATGCTGTGGTGTGGTGTGGGAACATTAAAGTGGTGGAGGCTGGATCGAATACAGGGGTGGAACGGTAAGGTAGGATGCTGTGGTGTGGTGTGGTGTGGTGTGGTGTGGTTGGTGTGGTGTGGGAACATTAAAGTGGTGGAGGCTGGATCGAAACAGGGGTGGAACGGTAAGGTAGGATGCTGTGGTGTGGTGTGGGAACATTAAAGTGGTGGAGGCGGATCGAATAAAGGGGTGGAACGGTAAGGTAGATGCTGTGGTGTGGTGTGGGAACATTAAAGTGGTGGAGGCTGGATCGAATACAGGGGTGGAACGGTAAGGTAGGATGCTGTGGTGTGGTGTGGGAACATTAAAGTGGTGGAGGCTGGATCGAATACAGGGGTGGACGGTAAGGTAGGATGCTGTGGTGTGGTGTGGGAACATTAAAGTGGTGGAGCTGGATCGAATACAGGGGTGGAACGGTAAGGTAGGATGCTGTGGTGTGGTGTGGGAACATTAAAGTGGTGGAGGCTGGATCGAATACAGGGGTGGAACGGTAAGGTAGATGCTGTGGTGGTGGGTGTGGGAACATTAAAGTGGTGGAGGCTGGATTCGAATACAGGGTGGAACGGTAGGTAGGATGCTGTGGTGTGGTGTGGTGTGGGAACATTAAAGTGGTGGAGGCTGGATCGAATACAGGGGTGGAACGGTAAGGTAGATGCTGTGGTTGGTGTGGGAACATTAAAGTGGTGAGGCTGATCGAATACAGGGGTGGAACGGTTAGGTAGGATGCTGTGGTGTGGTGTGGTGTGGAACATTAAAGTGGTGGAGGGCTGGATCGAATACAGGGGTGGAACGGTAAGGTAGGATGCTGTGGTGTGGTGTGGGACATAAAGTGGTGGAGGCTGGATCGAATTACAGGGGTGGAACGGTAAGGTAGGATGCTGTGGTGGTGGTGTGTTGTGGTGTGGGGTGGTTGTGGTGTGGGAACATTAAAGTGGTGGAGGCTGGATCCGCTGGGCAGGCAGAGAGAGAGAAATTCACAGCCGGCTTCTGGGTCTGCTTTACATAAAATAACCAAGATTGAGCTGGGAGCTAGTAACTGGGAGAAGGGAACTGGGAGATGGGAACTGGGAGATGGGAACTGGGAACTGGGAACTGGGAACTGGGAGCTGGGAGCTGGGAGATGGGAACTGGGAGCTGGGAGCTGGGGTGTACTACCTCTGTAAATAGTATTAGAGCGGACCCTGCTTGGCCACTGAGCTCTCTCCACATTAATATGTACTGTCTGCTTGGGACACTCCATCCTTCAAAGAAAAGTTTATTAATAGGGACTGAGAAAACAGTCACGTCTAAAAGTCTCCAAAGGCTGCTGCAGCTCAGGCTAGGATTTCAGGCTAGGATTTCATAATGGGATTATGACAAGGATGGTTTATTACATGTCCCCCTTATCTATAAATAATAATATTAGACTGGCTAAAGTCACATTGGTCAATGCTGTCAGTCCCACAGAGTAGGAGTATGTTAAAGTTTCCCATTGGTGTAGCCCTTTCCAGCAGTCAAATTACCTAGTGGACTCATGGGTGGAATGTTATTAATATTTTTCACAATTTCATAATTAATAAACATTTTTTTTTTTTTATTCACAGAAATTCTGGTGTTTCTATGTCAAACAATTTTTATTTTTTTCAGTCTTCTGTGATGTAAATAAAGTGTAATATTGTAATGCTAACTCAAAATTGGATACATTTCAACTCTATATCTGACATGGTACAAAAGTAGATTTATTTAAGACTACCAAGAAACACTCTGTGTGACCCTGATTTAGCCCACTGCAGAAAAAGGTTAATTTGTGTTATTCTACAAACCCTTTTCATTCAAACCTCTTTAAATGACATTCAGCTTATAAATGCTTCAAAAAGCCATAAGCACTACATGAATGTGTTACCAAATATCTATAACCGTATGTCATGCTTTATAAAGGGTTCATAAATGTGGCATAAAGGGTGACATAAATGTGGCATAAAGGGTGACAAGGATGGCATACCCTCTAAAGTGATGTCATGTTAGTCACATTACACCTAATCTCATTCACATACACTTCCTTCCAAATGGTCTGGTGGACCAATGCATCAAACTTGGCCTTCATTAGTAAAGGTTAGATTTAAAATCACATTTTAACAAGGTACATTGTGGAAATGGGCAGGGTTTAGCAATAATTATGACTTTTTGAGTAGTGACAATGACAAACAATTTACTCAGTAAGGTCACTCCTATAGAATACTATGGTCAGTCCCACTAAGGGGGCTCCCGAGCRGYACAGCGGTCTAAGGCACTGCATCTCATTGTAAATAAGCATCTGTTTTTAACTGACTTGCCTAGTTAAATAAAGGTTAAATAAATAMACATTTAAAGGCCAACATTGAATGGTTGATTTCCCAGGCTTATATGTGATGTGTGTGSAAAAGMCTGGGGACAATGTTACACGAAGAAMCACTTACCTTGATGAAAGCCCTAAACCTCAAGAAATTGAAAGTGTCTTTCTTCTGGAACCAAGTTAGATGTTCCTCAGTACACAAACACTCACACAGCAATAAAGAGCCATACTGCAYGGTGCTGGGCCCAGTCAGGTCTTTGACACATTCACCCACTCCCCCGATGAAATAYCAGCCACAAAATRTTGTCACCATTGTAACAGGTTGTAATCAAGCCCTGGTCTCCGRCATGGGAACAGAAGAGGAATACCTGGTGCGGTAGTCTCAGGTTGGACTACTCCAAATCATCTTGGTTCTGACACACTGTCACCGATCCCTCTGGAACTTTCATTGCTCACACCTGGCGCCTATTCCCACTGATTGTATTTGTATATATGTGCCCTTTGTTCACCATGGTGCTGTCCATTATTGTTACAATGTCCGTTGGTGCGTGTRAGTACCTGTGCTGTGTGTTTTGGCTTGCGTGCCATTGTGTATTGCGCAGATGATTACGGGTCTCGTCCCATGTGATAATTGAGCGCGTGTGTATTTATTTGAGATACTCCTAGGTCTTTTTGTGTTTGTTTGGTCTTCGTTCCAGTGCCCTTACACAGCACGCCGTAATTTGGGGTATAATAAAAAAAACTATTACGCATTCCTGCACCTGTCTCCCGAATCTTTTCATGCCAGTGTGACACACACACAAACAAACTCAAGCTTTGCAGGTCAATCAACCTATTTAAAAACCTCTCACACCCCACAGTAACCTGTGGATAATGTGAATAGTGTAGCCCCCAATGCAAATCGCTGTATATGGAAWATATATTGGCTTAGAGCAAGAAATATTCTGGGTGTTGCAGTAAAAGTATTGTAAGGATTACTCAGTAGGGTCTGTAGAACGTATATATGGTGTCATTTCCTGGGGCTCTGAATAATACGGCGTGTTGCTGGACTTTTACTCCACCATTCCATTGGCGGCCGAATATCGTCACATGTGCGCTTACTGTACTACAGAAACCCTGCTAACCAAACAACAGTGTAGTAGGGCATGCTCACTGAATTAAAGGGCAACCACACTAAAAAAATCCAAGTTTATTAAAAACAGGGGTAAAGCAGAAAAAAATGGGGGAAATCAGAAACATGGAACAAAAAAAAGGATTTTAATTGGCCCTACCAACATTTTTTGCTGTGCATGACTGCACTTGGGAGTGTGTGTCATCCTGCAGCACAGCATTTTGGGGGAAGTTGCGGTCAGGTCCAATATTGACTATGCACCCAAGAGGGAGAGGTTGGGCCATCCTAGAAATATTTTAGTGAAATATAATATAATATAACAAATTTAGCAGACGCTTTTAACCAAAGCGACTTACATTCATGTGTGAATAGATTTTATGTATAGGTGGAATCAAACCTAATTTCCTGGCGTTGCAATGCTTTGCCAAGATGCATGACATGGTTATAAATGCTTTWWWWWWAAWWTATATGATTTAGAAKGCCTTTATTAACCTCTCTAGGGTATGTGGGACGGTAGCGTCTCACCTCGTCAACAGCCAGTGAAACTGCAGGGCGCCAAATTCAAAACAACAGAAATCCCATAATTAAAAGTCCTCAAACATACATGTATTTTACACCATTTTAAAGATACACTTGTTGTAAATCCAGCCACAGTGTCCGATATCAAAAAGGTTTTACGACGAAAGCACACCAAACGATTATGTTAGGTCAGAGCCAAGTCACAGAAAAACACAGCCATTTTTCCAGCCAAAGAGAGGAGTCACAAAAAGCAAAAATAGATCAAATTAATCACTAACCTTTGATGATCTTCATCAGATGACACTCATAGGACGTCATGTTACACAATACATGTATGTTTTGTTCGTTAAAGTTCATACAGTATTTATATCCAAAAATCTGAGTTTTCATTTGGCGCGTTATGTTCAGTAGTTCCAAAACATTCAGTGATTTTGCAGAGATCCACATCAATTTACAGAAATACTCATAATAAACATTGATAAAAGATACAACTGTTATTCACAGATTTAAAGATATACTTCTCTTTAATGCAACCACTGTGTCAGATTTCAAAAAAACTTTACGGAAAAAGCAAACCATGCAATAATCTGAGTACGGTGCTCAGACGACAAATCAACCCAAAGAGATATCCGCCATGTTGGAGTCAACAGAAGTCAGAAATAGCATTATAAATATTCACTTACCTTTGATGATCTTCATCAGAATGCACTCCCAGGAATCCCAGTTCCAATAAATGTTTGTTTTGTTCGATAATGTCCATCATTTATGTTCAAATTCCTCCTTGTTGTTCGCGCGTTCAGTACACAATCTAAACTCACAAGGCACGTGCAAGTCCAGAGGAAATTACGGATGAAAAGTCCAAACAGTTATATTACAGTCCATAGAAACATGTCAAATGAAGTATAGAATCAATCTTTAGGATGTTTTTAACATAAATCTTCAATAATGTTCAAAAGAATTCCTTTGACTTCAGAAATGCAATAGAACTCAAGCTAACTCTCACATGAACGCGCATGGTCACCTCGTGGCACTCTGGGAGAGACCTTACTCAATCCCTTCTCATTCGCCCCCACTTCACAGTAGAAGCATCAAACAAGGTTCTAAAGACTGTTGACAACAAGTGGAAGCCTTAGTTAGTGTAACATGACCCCATTTCCACTGTATCTTGGATAAGCAAAGAGTTGAAAAACTAAAACCTCAGATTTCCCACTTCCTGGTTGGAATTTTTCTCAGGTTTTTGCCTGCCATATGAGTTCTGTTATACTCACAGACATCATTCAAACAGTTTTAGAAACTYCAGAGTGTTTTCTATCCAAATATACTAATAATATGCATATCCTAGCATCTGGGCCTGAGTAGCAGGCAGTTTACTCTGGGCACGCTTTTCATCCSGACGTGAAAATACTGCCCCCTACCCCAAAGAAGTTAAGTGGTGCTTATGCCACTCTTTATAAAGCACAGGTTTATGTCATATTTGACATTGTGGGTTATGTCACATTTGACATTAGTGGTTGTCATGCAGTTCTGCCACATTTATGAACCCTTTATAAATCATGACATACAGTTATAGATGATTTGTAACAAATGTATGTAGTGTTTATGAAGGCTTTATGAAGCCTTTATAAGCTGCACGTCATTTAAAGCGGGACCCAATTTTCATCAAGCTTTATTTGAAATGTATCGAATATCCAGGACACCTACAGCACCCGATGTCACAGGAAGGCCAAAAAGATCATCAAGGACATCAACCACCCGATGTCACAGGAAGGCCAAAAAGATCATCAAGGACCTCAACCACCCAATGTCACAGGAAGGCCAAAAAGATAATCAAGGACATCAACCACCCGATGTCACAGGAAGGCCAAAAAGATCATCAAGGACATCAACCACCCGAGCCACGACCTGTTCACCCCGCTATCATCCAGGAGACGAGGTCAGTACAGGTGCATCAAAGCTGGGACCGAGAGACTAAAAAACAGCTTCTATCTTAAGGCCATCAGCCTGTTAAATAGCCATCACTAGCCGGCCTCTCCCCAGTACTCTGCCCTGAACTTAGTCACTGTCACTAGCCGGCCTCCACCTAGTACCATGCCCTGAACTTAGTAACTGTCACTAGTCGGCCTCTCCCCAGTACTCTGCCCTGAACTTAGTAACTGTCACTAGCCGGCTACCACCTGGTTACCCAACCCTGCACCATAGARACTGCTCCCCAATGCACATATWCATGGAATACTGGTCACTTTAATGATGTTAACATACTGTTTTACTCATTTAATATGTATATACCATATTCTAGTCAAGGCCATCCTATTCAACTATTGCTGTGTACTATTCTATCCTATGTATTCTACAGATATACTAAATATCCTATCCACATACTGTCCATAATGCCTATAAATCCCATCACACACATACAGTACCAGTCATTCACAGCAATACAAACAAATCTAAAAGTACAAGAAAATAATTAAGAAATATATAATATTAGGATGAGCAATGTCGAAGTCCGGAGTATAAATACATTGCTCGTCCTAATATATACAGTACCATAGCACTGTTGGCACTAGGAACACAAGCATTTCACTATACCCACGATAACATCGGTTAAATATGTGTATTCGACCAATACAATTTGTTTTSAACATCACTAAATCTTTGCTATTTGGAAACCAAAATGGACCAAACTTTTTTCAGTGGTCATCATGACTAGGCATTTTTACCAAGAAACCAACTACTGCATTGATGCAGCAGACCAACAGTAAGGACTTTACATTTCACTAATGACTCTAATGATGTTAGGCGTTTGTTGTGGCTATTAGATTTCAATCACCTTATCCATCTGCCACACAGCCAATTACTAAACACCACTTGCACTAAACTGCAGCAGTGTATTTTTATAAGGAGCAACCTTCAAAAGTCTCTGCAAGAATTAAAGGAATTTACCATTTGCAGTAAGCCCTAGGTTTGCAGCAGTTCATATAATTATGGTTTTTGGCTTGCAAGTAATTTGCATGCCTTTATTTCAAACGAAACGCTTTCGTGCACACACCTTCATACTGTGTGTTGTAGATGGCTGTCTGGAGTAATTGAAGTTATTTGATATGCACCATTTGAAGGCCCGGCCCWTTAACATAATGCAATATTTAAAGTTACGTGAATTATACTCACGCAACATCAGGGAAGGGTCCCCACCTGGACTGGGCATCGGTGCAAAGGAGGGCTCTGGCCATGGAGCTGGGTTRGACATCAGGGAAGGGTCCCACCTGGACCAATAGTTGTCACGCCCTGACCATAGAGAGCCCTTGGTTCTCTATGGTGTAGTAGGTCAGGGTGTGACTAGGGGGTGATCTAGTATATGTATTTCTATGTTGGTGCTAATGTGGTTCCCAATTAGAGGCAGCTGTTTATCGTTGCCTCTGATTGGGGATCATATTTAGGTAGCTATTTCCCCACCTGGACCAATAGTCCAGAATAAATTCACCATCAGGGAAGGGTCCCCACCTGGATCAATAGTCCAGAATAAATTCAACATCAGGGAAGGGTCCCCACCTGGACCAATAGTCCAGAATAAATTCAACATCAGGGAAGGGTCCCCACCTGAACCAATAGTCCCAAATATATTCAACATCAAACTAATTTAGCAGTTAATCTATGTAGGAGAAAGTCAAAATATTTTCCATTATGTCAACAGTGAATATGTTTACAATATGTCAACATAGCCAATAAAAAAAAGCATTGCAGGAATTTGTACCACATGTCCAAGCCATTGATGAGATATACTTACTTTGTAGAGCAAGACTTCCAATGTCCTGAGAAGAAAGAGGAAGGAACGAAATGGACACACTGGCGACAACTCTACCATGAACCCAAGACAGGAAGGTACTTCTCCTCCCTGATAAACACCACATTGAACAACACACAAAGGATCCCACTTTTTGTTTACACAAAAAGCCCAGACGGCCATATTGTTCTATCTCTCTTGAACCCKGTTTGGGAGCCTTGCCGCAGATGGGGGCGGGCGACCGCTTGGTCCACAGCCACCACAGTCCTGAGGACTGAAGGGCCTGTGTACCCAGAGCCAAGCAGTAGAGCACAAAGCCCAGGGTAGAGCCACCCCACCCTGGCTAAAGATCATGGCCGGCCCCCGGGGACCGAGAGGTCTATGGTTCCAGACTAGACTGGCATCTGCCCCCTCAGAAGAGCTGTGTGTTCCAGCTTCAGTCAGAGGCCATTACACAACGTTCCCTTCATGTCCTCTTTGCCGCCTGTTAATATACTGCTGTAGTTGCAAAGTTTGGTGTATTTCTTTGGGATTTACTATATCTCTGGTATAATGCCAGTGTTACTAATTTAATGTTGTTACAATAAACAAGGAACAACAAGGTCTTGAACTTACAGAGACATAGGTCACATTGTCCAATAAAACAAATGGTTTCTAATTCCAGATCAGACACACGATAGCCTGCAATTATTAGTCACAGGATATGGAGAGGGATACAACTCAAACAACCTGGATGTTGCTTTTGGCAGTGATGTAGTCTGTGGTGCAAAGGCAGGGTGTAGACATAGGCAGTTATTAATCTAAATATACTTAACATCCAAAACTCGCTGAAACTCATTCACCAAAATGCAACCCCCTCGCCCCTACTAAATATAGCTATGTCTGTTTGAAAATCATGCCTTTTATGAATGACTTTCAGTTGGAGAAAAAGAGTGGGAGTCAGACAAGCCGGGATCTGCTGTACCCCTCTGTAAAAATAACCAGGAAATAATTGAGTATGTTCTGAGTTGGAGTTTATTATTGACTGCAGGGCCAGCAAACAACAGGTAGGTGGAGATTCTTTCTGAAACGGGGGCAAGTAGGGCTGTGGCGGTCACAAAATTTCATCAGCCAGTGATTGTCAAGCAAAGAACTGTCGGTCTCACGGTAATTGACCGTTAATTAACATAAACACATTTAGCATCTCCTGGCTTCCACACAAGCCACTGATGCAGACCTTTGGAACATCTACATTTTAAAAAGTCTAATAAATCCATATAATATAGCCTACACCTTCTCAATAAATCCGTTATTTATTTTAGACAGGTCTAAAGAAGCATGATATGAAGAAAATGTAGTCTATTTCAGAAGAACAGAATAGCATACTCTGAGTTGTCGTTATGTTAGGTCCTGATCTGGCTATGCCAAATGGCTTTGGGCTACACTAGTTCATTTAGCAGACGGGGCAAGAAGCGCTGTCGTTGTCTGGCCACAGGAATCTCGTCGTCCAAGTCGCACTCTCTAATGTGGCTGCTACCAAAACCTCACGCATTCCAGAGCACACAAACATGTTGACCAAATGGAACTCATCAATCCGGATTATTCCAGCACCCTGCTCTTAAACGCCCCTATGGTTTCACTTGTTTCCACTCTCCTAACCACCTGCCTCTTACCCCAATGTGTTCCTCATTTAGTCAGAAGCATTCTCAACAATCACCCACCTCTTCATTCTCACTTGATATTTTCCACTCTTTGCCTTGGGATTAAGTTCAGTCCTGGGGCTCTGGTGAACAAAACACTAAACTGGAAATAACTATTGTAAGGCTGTCTTGTTAGACAACATAAAATTACAACATTACATAATGATTTCCTTACCTTGTAAGCAGTTTATGGAGAGAGCAAATCACGGTTTGGTTGTGCTTACCAGGCCTCTGTTTCCAAATGCAAAMGTTTTTTGTAAAATTAACTACTGTATTCTATTAACATTTTTATCCATATCATCGTAATGTAACTTGATTTTGACTGGAAACGTGAAAAATACTACTTTTTGGTAATTTCTTTTTAAAAGTTAGCATTTGGAGACAACGCAGCATTTGGTAAACACAACTAAAGCATGGATTGCTGTTGTCATGAAGTTGCACTGTTAGTGAGGTTTATGACCCCCATAAATACCTTTCCCTCTTTTCTCTCTCTACTCTTGGAAAGTCTACACATTCTAGTTATCAGATTCACATGGAATTGTTGTGCAATTTAAATGTTGAAATATTAAACTATTTGTGAAAAAATTWAATGTAATTGTMGTTTTTAAAATGAGAGAAGTGTTTTCCTAAGTAAAATATGCTCAATCAGTGGCCACGCCCACGTGAATAGGCATTGGTTGGAAATGATGAATCAACCCCTTTCCTACATTTTTATAAGAGCCCCTGTGACCCAATTCATGGCGAACTAAGCCAACCTCAGCGTGAGCTCTGGTAGCGAATGGTAGAACGACTACAACCTAATGAAATTAGATTGTGTTCCTGATGACGTGAAGACTGATGTCCATATGTTTAAAAAGGTGAATTTCAATGTGGAGGTGACGATCGCCACGCTGGAAGGCTAATTTCAACTACACCAGCCAGAATGTAGCATGAGCTTAAAGTATGGCAACTTGATATGAACTTCGAACTCTTATTCACTAAAGAAGTGATACATCCTAGATGTCGAGTTATCAGCAGCAACTGTAAACGTGTKTGGCCTAGGAAAGGATGGACAATCTCTTCAGAACGAAAGGGTACCACAACGTATCCGTTCTACCATACGACGGCAGGGTACTACAATGTATCCGTTCTACCACACAATGACAGACTACAACGTATCCACCCCGCCCTGAAATATTCTTCAAAGGACAAGGGAGATCTCTGCTGGGCAACCCAGCCTTCCATCTTTGACCAATCTATCGAAGCGCAGCTCAGAGTAAATATATTTCTTGCATTTTCCTTTTCCGAAATATTTAGAATGCATAAGATTCTGTATTTACGATAGCATAGCTCCATAAGGTCCAATAGAGACCCAATCCTTTTGTTCCTCAGTCTTCAGGCACTTTCATTCAAACCCAACCCTCTTTCTTTGTGGAACCAGCCGTCATATTGGTTTCATCCRCTAGGGACGTTTTCTTTTATGACATAATTAGTAATCAATGTATGAGCCATAGTCTCGTTCGTCGTATGGAGGAAGAGAGGAGGACCAAGGCGCAGCGTGATACGAATACATTCTTCTTATTTATTTAACGAAACGAAGAACACTAAAMACACTATCAAAACAATAAAAAAKAATGTGAAGCTATATATAAAAAGTGCAGACACAGGCAACATACACGTAGACAATAACCCACGAAATCCCTAAAGAATATGGCTGCCGAAATATGGTTCCCAATCAGAGACAATGATAAACAGCTGCCTCTAATTGAGAACCAATSTAGGCAACCATAGACATACAAACACCTAGACTAGTAAACACCCCATAAACATACAAAACCCCTAGACAAGGRAAAACACATACAGTACATCCCCCATGTCACACACTGACCTAACCAAAATAATAATAAAAAACCAAAGATAACTAAGGTCAGGGCGTGACAGCCATCCCGTGTATATGTAATTCTGTGTGATTATTTAGATATTTAGCAAATAAATAAATAAGCCAAATTTTGTATCGCTGATTCAACTTGTTTGCCAGGGTTCGTGAAGATAACCAAGAATTTTACGACGTTCAGATGAGACTGAATAAGGTGCCGATTAATAATTTACTGCTATTGATATTACCAGGTCTTTAAGAGTTTATTTGGAAGACAACAGCTCTATAAACATTATACCGTGGTGCCCCGACTTCCTAGTTAATTACATTTACATGATTAGTTTAATCAGTTAATATTAATTACAGAGAATTGATTGGATAAAATAGCATGTCATATATCACTTAATCCATTGTAAAGACACGACACCGTCTTACATTGTCCATAGACTGCTTACAGGGTAAAGAAACCAATACGACATTTTGAAATTTGGGTGAACTATCCCTTTAAGGACATTCAAAGAGATGGGTTCTACAATTGTCATTTTGAATAAAACCACAGAGAGAGGATGTTCTATGTCACTACACATTTTATAACAGTCTGGGTACCAGTCTTTGTAGCTAACATTTCACTCGTTGCCACTCTTGTTATTTGCCGAAGAGACTGGTCTTTCGGCAATCTCAACATTCAATATGCAGCCCGATTTACATCGCAGTTACTGATTGGCAGTTGGAAACAACATAAATATTTTCCATGACAACGTTGACCAAAATACAGTATATCATTTTTGCAACAAACTGTCAAAATGAAGACCAGAATTGATGTGTTTCACTATAACTAAGCCTAAAACATCTGGTTTTCTGTTTTCTCTGTATTTAATGAGAGTGAGAAATAATGATATGGAAAATTTTAGYCTACAAGATTCAATTGAGGTACGTTTGCTTCAGTTGCATAACATTAATCAGAGGAAAGAAACTCAAAACTGGCACCTGTCATCATTCCTCGCACATATGCTGATCATTATGACAATGAGGCCCTTTATCTACTTCCCCAGAGTCAGATGAACTCATGGATACCATTGTCATGTCTCTGTGTCCAGTATGAAGGAAGTTAAGTGGCAGTTTCGCAAGCCAATGCACAATTCATACATCTCCGCTGCCATCCCTAATGTCCTCTCTCTCTCCCATCGTCTCTTATAGCTGTTGAACCAGTAGCCTATATAGCCCAATGCCTGTACCAGAAGTAGCAATATAGTTTGGTCACAAATTTTTAGCTATTAAAATACATTGTATATATATTCAAGGAAAGAAGCACCTTGCACTTGCTTGCTGAATATAAGATAGGCTACAGCGTTCACAATGAACTGGCGGGGAAGTTTGAATGGCAAGAGCTTCTCTGTTGTGATGTGATTAAGGTTGCAAAGGGTCGGAAACTTTGCGGTAAATTTCCTGAAATTTTCCATGGGAAGTTAAGCCCGGGAATTTGGGGAATTTTGCTGAAATTCATTTTAAAAAGTTAGAATATAACAGTGAACCTTTTTTGTGGGATACACATAAGGCAATTCTAGGTATTGTGGCATATTTTGGTTAAACTATCCCCAATTCAATGGAATTGCAACTCTCTGCATGCACAGTGCATTCTTCCATCACATGTGCTGTTCACTCTTCCATCACATGTACAGCTGATTCTCAAGATCTTGCACACTAATGAGACGCTATTGAGCCCACACTACTACACTGTCTGAGCGAAGGACTACATGCTTTCTGGTAAGTTTTGATTACAACACTGGCTGGGGTGAATATATAAAATATGACATACATKATTTTTTTGTTAACTAGTAAATAGTAACCTACAGCAAAGTGTGTTTAAAAAATGTCTAACTTGTCAACAATTTCTGCTAGTWAGTTTTTGCTACCATGTGGGTTTTAGCTTGTTTGAGCCTGCTAACTGAGGAGTGTTAATTCACCTGTTTCCATACATGTTTCATTTTAATACATGTATCTTACAAAGGTGTTGTTTAATCTAACTACTTAACTATTTATTTTTGGAACTGTATTTGGGTAATTTTTACAATTTTTTTCTAATCTTTACAGGAAAATGCCACGGGCACTATCTGATGAGTGGAGACATTTCACTGCAGCTAATGTTGAAGGAAAAGCTGTGTACATTTGCAAATACTGGCCAAATCATATGTGAAGAATGCAACAAAGATGCAGAATCATCTGGCCAAGTGCATAAAGTTCCCTCAGCGGTCACAACAAGAAACCTCTGACAACAGTCGCTCTACTTCCATTCGAGGTGAAAATGATGAATCCGACACCTTATCGATAGCAACAGCTCATGACCCTCCTGGAATCAGAAGTTTTTTTGACTCAATGGAGGAACATAGTCAGAGAAAAGCTGATGAATGTCTTGCTTGAGCTGTGTATGCAACTGGTCCACCTTTGATACTCAYAGACAATGTGTAGTCAAATGTTCGTGGGCAAGGAATAATTAACTACATCATCTCCACCCTTCACCCAGTATTCTATAAGAGCACAGACACAAGGGACAACAGACACACCTGTCTCTACATTGCAGATGAGCTGAAGGCAGTCACCAATGACCTTGGACCACAGAAGGTGTTTGCACTGGTGACAGACAATGTTGCGAACATGAAGGCTTCTTGGTCTAAAGTGGAGGAGTCCTACCCTCACATCACACCCATTGGCTGTGCTGCTCATGCATTGAATCTGCTCCTCAAGGACACAATGGCTCTGAAAACAATGGATACACTACAAGACAGCCAAGGAAATGGTTAGGTATGTGAAGGGTAATCAAGTTATAGCAGCAATCTACCTCACCAAGCAAAGTGAGAAGAATAAGAGCACCACATTGAAGCTGCCCACAACACCGGTTGTGGTGGTGTTGTCATCATGTTTGACAGTCTCCTGGAGGGGAAGGAGTCTCTCCAAGAAATGTCCATATCACAGTCTGCCGATATGGACAGCCCCATCAAGAGGATCCTCCTGGATGATGTATTTTTGGAGAGAGTGGCAAGCAACCGGAAACTCCTGAAACCTATASCAGTAGCCATTGCACGGATGAGGGAGACAATGCCATCCTGTTTGATGTTCAGACTCTGCTTGCAGATGTAAGAGAAGAAATCCGTACTGCCCTGCCCACTTCACTGGTGCTCCAAGMAGAGGAAACTGCAGTTCTGAAATACATCAAAAACGTGAAGACTTCTGCCTGAAGCCCAWACACKCCGCAGCGTACATGTTGGAAGTATGCTGGCAAGAGCATCCTGTCTGGTGCAGAGATCAACAAGGCCTATGGTGTCATCACTACTGTGTCTCGCCACCTTGGCCTGGATGAGGACAAGGTTCTTGGCAGTCTGGCAAAGTACATTTCTAAGCAAGGGCTTGGGATGGAGATGCAATATGGCAGTCGTGCCAACATATCTCATCAGCCACCTGGTGGAAGGGACTTTGTGGATCTGAGACTCTTTCCCCTGTTGCCTCCATCATCCTCCAAATCCCACCAACATCAGCCGCCTCAGAGCGCAACTGGTCCTTGTTTGGGGTCACACACACCAAAGCACGCAACAGGCTGACCACTACAAGGGTTGAARAATTGGTAGCCATTCTGCGCAAATTTGAGGCTTTTTGAGCTTGACAACGAGCCATCCTCAACAAGGTTGGAAAGTGGCAGTGAAGATGAGGCTCCAGAGTCTGATGTTCAAGAGGTGGACATTGAGGAGGTCCAGGAGAAGACATGGAAGCCTGAGAGGAAGACAATCAAAGCTTTAGTTTCTGGACTATCATTTTACAAAAACACGTTTTGGGAGATGCAATGGATCATTGGGGATCATTCAATATTCCCTTTCTTTTCTCGTTCAGTGAAATYATCCCATGTGAAGATTCAACTCATTTAATTAAAGTTCAATTCGTAACTAAATATTTKTTTTATTTCTATTGGAAGGATTTAATCATTTGCAATTATGTCTACTTATGATAAGGTAAAAGGTTTATGTTTCTGTCTCCATATGATACCCTATCAGTCAAATTTGCATACACATTGTGATTGGATAATAGCTGTGAGGGTTATCAAATCAGAATCAAATCCACTGATCTCCTAGAGCTCATTAATGATAGAATGTTCATATTTGAAGATTGCCGAAAGGCCTGTCTCTTTGTTAAATGATAGAAATAGCATGGAGTGGAATGTAATAGCTGAACAGAGACAGCAACCAGGCTAGCTTCATAAAGCACAGTTGCTAAACTAGGTCATTGTATGACCTTCAGAATGTGGTGACTTTTGGGTTGGTAATATTCTCAAATCAAATATTAATTTGGACATGAATCCTTGGATATGWGCTTAAAATGAAATTGAATTAGTTGACCTTACTGTGATAACAGGCAATGCACTCTACTGCACATGCAATGGCGTCAGCAATAGTGAATGTGATAACATTGCAAAGAGGGTTAATTGTGTCGTAGTACACAATTCAGTAATGATGATGATTAAGGTTGTTTGATTGGGTCAACCCCCTGCTTCCATCTATAAGGACCTGTGATGACTCGCAAGGCAGAATGTCTGAATTCTACTGCTCCCATTTTTCATTCAATTTGATGGCTAATCAATGGGAGCCTGAAGCAGGACCAGCTGAGTTCAGGGGAAGGAAGCATAATTGAATCTGACAATAATTTTCACATCTTTCTCTTGCCCTGTCTCCGATGCCATTAGCGACATTACTGTGATAATGGTTGCCATGACAGCATGAGCAATGCTCATTAATGACCCCACCTGGTGGTAATGTTCTGGGCCATCTTTTTTTTCTTTCTTTCTTTCCTTTTTCTTCGCCTGTACTCTTGACAAAGACTTCCGTTCTGCAAATGCCCCCTCAAGAGTAACAGTGAAGTTGGCTCATTTCTGACATTCCTTATCAATATGTCTTAATATGTTTTGCATGTTGTGTCCTACTCAAGAGAAAATAATAATCATAATGTACTGCTCTTGAACAACTCCCATACTGTCAACATCCCATATTATGAAACATGTCAGAAATACAATACACCACGAGCTCAGACGTGTGTCACAACACTAAAACGCTCCTCCCCTCATGTGTAAAATGCTGTGCATTGTAATATGAAATAGGAAAGGTCTGTAGAAAATAATCCCTGTTGATATAATCACTTCACGCGCACTCTCGTCAGTAAAGACACATATGGACACAGGGTCAATAAGCAGTCTATTCTTATGCTCTGAGCACTACAGAGCAAAGTCGCAGAAAAACACAAACATCTGTTGTGGACTGGGCCGTGTTTTCAATGTGGCTGAGAGCTGCTTGTCGAGTTTTGTGGACCACTTCCCAGCGACCTGGGAGGACAAACGTCCTCTCTTCCACTCGGGACAAATGTTTCTGGAGGGGGAATGCTTCTATGCTTCCAGTAAACAGTATTGTGCCCAATGTCACTTCTGACTTGTAGAGGACTTCTGGCAGCACTGGCCAAGAAAACGCTGACACAGAGCAGAGCAAGCAGCTGGACTGTCTGTGATCTAGTTCAAACACACACACACACACCACACACACCCACACACACACCACACAAACACACACACACACACACCACCACACACACACACACACACACACACACACACACACACACACCACACCACACACACACCACACACACACACACACACACACACACACACACACACACACGCACAGCATGATCATTACACAGGTGTACCTTGTGCTGGGAACGATAAACGGGCCCATCTAAAATGTGCAGTTTTGTCACACAACATAATGCCACAGATGTCTTAAGTTTTGAGGGAGCGTGAAATTGGAATGCTGACTGTAGGAATGTCCACCAGAGCTGTTGCCAAACAATTGAATGTTAATTTCTCTACCATAAGCCGCCTCCAACATCGTTTAAGAGAATTTGGCGTAAGAATTTCGTGTAACCACACCAGACCAGGACCTCAACWTCCGGGATTGTCTGAGACCAGCCACCCAGACAGCTGATGAAACTGTGGGTTTGTACAACCGAAGAATTTCTGCACAAACTGTCAGAAACCGTCTCAGTGATGCTTATCTGCGTGCTCATTGTCCTCACCAGGGTCTTGACCTGACTGCAGTTCAGCGTTGTGACTGACTTCAGTGGGCAAAAGCTCACCTTCGATGGCCACTGGCACACTGGAGAAGTGTGCTCTTCACGGATGAATTCAGATTTTAACTGTACCGGGCAGATGGCAGACAGCGTGTATGGCTTTGTGTGGGCGAGCGTTTCGCTGATGTCATCGTTGTGGACAGAGTACCCCATGATGGCGGTGGGGTTATGGTATGGGCAGGCATAAGCTACTAACAACTAATATTATCAATGACAGTTTGAATGCACAGAGATACCATGATAATATCCTGAGGCCCATTGTTATGCCATTCATCCGCCGCCATCACCTCATGTTTGAGCATGATAATGCACAGCCCCATTTCTCAAAGATCTGTACACAATTCCTGGAAGCTGAAAATGTCACCCATTGAGCATTTTTGGGATGCTCTGGATCAACCAGTTCCGCCAATATCCAGCAACTTCACACAGCCATTGAAGAGGAGTGGGACAATATTCCACAGGCCACAATCAACGGCTTGAACAACTAGAAGAAGATGTGTCGCGCTGAATAAGGCAAATGGTGCTCATACCAGATACTGACTGGTTTTCTGATCAATGCCCCTACTTTTTTTTTTTTACGTATCTGTGACCAACATATGCATATCTGTATTCCCAGTCATGTGAAATCCATAGATTAGGGCCTAAAGAATTTATTTCAAATCAAATCAAATGTTATTGGTCACATACACATGGTTAGCAGATGTTATTGCGAGTGTAGCGAAATGCTTGTGCTTCTAGTTCCGACAGTGTAGCAATATCTAACATGTAATCTAACAATTCCACAACAACTACCTAATACACACAAATCTAAGTAAAGGTATGGAATGAGAATACATACATATAAATATATGGATGAGCGATGACAGAGTGGCATAGGCAAGATGTAATAGATGGTATAATACACAGTATATACATATGAGATGAGTAATGCAAGATATGTAAACATTATTAAAGGTGCATTATTAAAGTGACTAGTGATGCATTTATTAATGTGGCCAATGATTTCAAGTCTGTATGTAGGCAGCACCCTCTCTGTGTTAGTGATGGCTATTTAACAGTCTGATGGCCTTGAGATAAAAGCTTTTTTTCAGTCTCTCTGTCCCAGCTTTG
This sequence comes from Salvelinus sp. IW2-2015, assembly GCF_002910315.2. Classification (NCBI taxonomy): domain Eukaryota; kingdom Metazoa; phylum Chordata; class Actinopteri; order Salmoniformes; family Salmonidae; genus Salvelinus; species Salvelinus sp. IW2-2015. Next base: position 8,740,696 of record NC_036855.1, read on the forward strand.
TTTCACCTGTACTGACCTCGCATTCTGGATGGTAACGGAGTGAACAGGCAGTGGCTCAGGAGGTTGTTGAATTTAATGATCTTTTTGGCCTTCCTGTGACATCGGGTGCTGTAGGTGTCCTGGAGGGCAGGTAGTTTGCCCCCGGTGATGCTTGTGCAGACCGCACCACCGTCTGGAGAACTTTGCTGTTGTGGGCGGTGCAGTTGCCATACCAGTAAAATCTTTGAAATTGTTGCATGTTGCGTTTATATTTTTGTTCAGTGTACATATAGAGAGAGGATAGAGAGTATATATATATATATATATATATACTTTGCATAATATTTGAAAGCAAATATTTTACCCATTAACAGGTACAGAGAGAGATCACACAAAATAAATGGCCAAAATCAGTATGACTTTAATTTGTACTGCGAAGGAATAAAGGGAGTGTTTCATTTTGTGTTACCTGAGAGTCGTTTGTGGCACACGGTTCAGACTGTAACTTTAGCTCTTTTTATGCATTGTAATGACTTCTGTGCGTTCTCCTACATCAAAAAGAAACAGATGGTAGCATTAACAAACCATTTAGGGACATTATCTTAAGCATTTAATAACACTTTTTTGAAAGAAACCCCCTGAAGTCGATTTCTGCGCCCCTATGTAAATCTAATTGGCATAATTTAAAAAATCCCCATTAAAATATGTCAGTTTAGAGATATCTCAATCCACTGCATCCGCCTATGTCACACTTCCGCATCTGCGGTGAAAGGTGGCAGAGCTTGAGGGGTGTTTGGCAGAGCTTGAGGGGTGTTTGTCAGAGCATGAGACATCTCGTAAATTGTTCTTCTCACAAAATCGTCTATAGTGTCCGAACAGTTTGGGCTACATGCTAACCCCGCTGTGCAAACGCGAGACGCTCACAAACACATACATGTCAGGTGTTTTGCTCTAGGACGCCCACAGACCTCTCAAGACTTGTCTGAAGGTCCCCCAGTATCAGTTGAAACAATGAATGGGAGTACGGAGACTGTTTAATGCCCCAAAAATTGGGTTAAATAAATGTACTTTTTTTATTTCCTGATCTTTCCTATATCTCTTATATCTCTCCCAGACACCCCACCGGCTTAGACAGGTCTTAAACTCTGATGAGTTAAGACTTGTTCTTGACTACCTTGAAGCAAAGCTATTTCAGCGGTCGCACCTCCCTTAAAGACTGATTAAAAAGCAACATGCAAATGAGAAAAGAGTGGGAGACCTCATGCTGCCTGAGTGGGTGCACGTTTTAACTCTTTGTTACGGCACACAAAAACAACATTTAGAAATGAGTTGACAGATTCTGATGGTCCCCAGGCCCGTTAACATGCTGCATCCTGACACATTAAGGTTAAGGGGAGGTAGACAGGATCTAAAGTCTGACTCTGTCTTGTCTGAGGGAACAAGCAGCTGGAGGGCATTTTCAGTCAGGGTTTCATAATTACACACAAACACACACACACACATGTGTACACACACACATACGGATGCACGTGTGCACACATGCACGGCACACACACACACACACACACAAAATGGCACACACACACACACACACACACACACACACCACCACACACACACAACACACACACACCACACACACACACACACACACACACACAACACACACACACACACACACACACATAAAAAAGTCATATCCCTCTATCCAACCACAAATACACACTCAGTCACAAAGACACATAGACAATACTTGCTCAAATACACAGAGAGATAGCAATGGAAGAGTAGTAATATTTTTTTTATTTTAATAAAAAATAAAAACAATTCGGGAAAAATATAATACAGAAATATCTAATATACATAAGTATTCACAGCCTGTAATGATCGTCTAAGGGAGGAGACCAAAACGCAACGTCGTAAGTGTTCATGCCTTTATTAGAAAAGTGAACACTATGACAAAAATAACAAAGAAATAAACGAAAATAGAACAACACGAAACAGTTCTGTCTGGTACAGACACAAAGACAGAAAACAACTACCCACAAAACACAGGTGGGAAAAGGCTACCTAAGTATGGTTCTCAATCAGAGACAACGATAGACAGCTGCCCCTGATTGAGAACCACACTCGGCCAAACACACAGAAATAGAAAACATAGAACACAAAACATAGAATTCCCACCCCAACTCACGCCCTGACCAAACCAAAATAGAGACATAAAAAGGATCTCTAAGGTCAGGGCGTGACACACCCCTATGTGAATATTTTGTAGAAACACCTTTGGCAGCGATTACAGCTGTGAGTCTTTCTGGATACGTCTCTAAGATCTTTCCACACCTGGATTGTGCAGCATTTGCCCATGATTCTTTTCAGAATTCTTCAAGCTCTGTCAAATTGGTTGTTGATCATTGCTAGGCAACCATTTTCAGGTCTTGACAAAGATTTTCAAGTATATTTAAGTCAAACTTCTAACTTGCCCACTCAGGAATATTTACACTCGAGTGTAGATTTGGCCTTGGATTTTAGGTTATTGTCCTGCTGAAAGGTGAATTAATCTCCCAGTGTCTGGTGGAAAGCAGACTGAACCAGGTTTTCCTCTAGGATTTTTCCTGTGCTTATCTCATTCCATTTTTTTCTCATATCACAGCCATTAAACTGTAACTATTTTTAAGTTCTCATGGTGAACTCCCTGAGCGGTTTTCTTCCTCTCCGGGACCTGAGTTAGGAAGTACGCCTGTATCTTTATAGTGACTGGGTGTATTGATACACCATCCAAATTGTAATGAATTACTTCACCATGCTCAAAGGGATATTCAATGCCTGCTTTTTTTTTTACCCATCTACCAATAGGTACCCTTCTTCACAAGGCATTGGTAAACCTCTCTGGTCATTGGGGTTGAATCTGTGTTTGAAATTCACTGCTCGACTGAGGGAGCTTGCAGATACTTCTATGTGTGGGGTACAGAAATTAGGTACTTATTGGAACTTATTGTGTGACTTCTTAAGCCCATTTTTATTCCTTAACTTATTTAGGCTTGCCATACTGTAACAAAGGGGTTGAATGCTTATTGACTCAAGACATTTAAGCTTTTCATTTTTAATTAAAAAACAATTCCACTTTGACATTATGGGTATTGTGTGTGAGCCAGTGACAAAAAAATATACATTTAATCTGTTTGAAATTCAGGCTATAACACAACAAAATGTGGAAAAAGTCAAGGGGTGTGAATACTTTCTGAAGGCACTGTATGCTGTAAACAGCAACAAATGATCAAATCAAGGCTTTGAGTGCATCCTTGTCATCTTATTTTCTCCATTTTGGGGAAGAGAGACAGGAAGTCCATGATCAGGAAGTCCATGATCAGGAAGTCATGATCAGGAAGTCATGATCAGGAAGTCCATGGTCAGGGACTGTCACACTGACTCACTGGCTGACATGCTCGTCCTTCCTGAATCGCTCACATTTCATAAATGTGAGCAGTTTCCACAACATGCATTTGCACACACGCATGCTCAAACACATGCACACACACTCACACTTCCACACGCACGTACTCACACACACACGCACACATACACACACATACACACACACTCACACTTCCACACGCACGCACTCACACACACACACACACACACATACACACACACACACACATACACGCCACACACACGCACGCACTCACACACAACACACGCACACATACACACACAACACCACACATACACACACCACACGCACAACATACACACACATACACACCGCACACATACACACACAATACACACACAACACGCACGCACACACACGCACGCACTCACACACACACGCACACATGACACACACATACACACACACACGCAAAACCACACATACACACACATCACGCAACACACGACACACATACACACACACACGCACCACTCAACACATACACACACATACACACAACATCACAAGCACACATACAACACACGCACACATACACACACATACACACACATACACACACACACATACACACACGCACACATACACACACATACACACACACTAGTGGCAGTCGGTGCCGTTTAAGATGAGGGAGGACGATAAGCATTCTATTACACCATATTGGATGACTATCATTCATATTCCATTCACCCAGTTCAGTGTAACATCGACAGGTTTAGGCTACTACATGATTCTCAAATGTTCCTGTACCCATCAGGAGGTTGCTACACCCTAGCCTATGAATGAACGTTTACAATGTAGGAGCACACAGGTCGGGATACATTTTTTAGGCGACAGACAGTGACACATTTAATACTGCCTTGCACACTCTTGCCTGCATCTAGCTAGCTAGGGTGTTATGATTAGTCTAATAGTTGCAGACAAAAGTTTCTGTTGGACAAATTCAGGTATGTTTTTTCCCGCTTCGTTCCGTTTGCTTCCATTTAAGAAACGTTTTTAAACAGAATTGGCGGAATGAATACACCCCTGACCACACGCAAACGCAGTTCACTTTTATAGCAGCCACGATGTATTCCTTCTTGCATCTACGCACTCTCCTCCTCTTACCTTTTCCCTTTGCTTGTGGACTTCAATGCACAACACATCAGCTGAATGTGACCAGGTGAAAAAACCTTTTCAAGCCAAACAATATTATAACCACTACACACAGCCTACATCGTTGTCACCATATTAGCTAAAGTAACATCATGTCAACATAGCTAATTGAACTAATGCATTAGTAAACCAGCTACAATCATGCAGTACAGTGTACAGTCAGTAAGCAGTTTAGCAGTTCCCCCGGCAGGACCCGGTGGCAATAAATTAGTAAAGCCAAAAGCTTACCTTGACTTGGAAAAGTTCCAGTGTTGTGTTGGATAGTCATAGCCAGCTAGCTAACATAGCATCCCTCTGTTTGAGTAGGCTAAACTAGCTAGCTGCATTTGCTTGCTAAGTAAGTGAAACTGAAAGTGAAAAGAAATTATGAAATATAGCTCTCTCTCTCTTTTGCTTATCTTTATTTTTTAAAGAAATGTACTGTACTTGTTCAAAACTGTTCAACTACTGTCTTTCTCTCTCTTTAAATCAACTACTCACAACATTTTATGCACTGCAGTGCTAGCTAGCTGTAGCTTATGCTTTCAGTACTAGATTAATTCTCTGATCATTTGATTGGGTGGACAACATGTCAGTTCATGCTGCAAGAGCTCTGATAGGTTGGATGAAATCCTCCGGAAGTTGTCATAATTACTGTGTAAGTCTATAGAAGGGGGTGAGAACCATGAGCCTCCTAGGTTTTGTATGGAAGTCAATCTACCCAGAGGAGAATGGAAGCTAGCTGTCTTCTGGGTACACCATGGTGCTACCCTACAGATTGCTATTGAAGCTATTGTTGACATTCATTGCAAAACAGTGTGTTTAAATCAATTATTTGGTGACGTGAATGAATATATTTAGTATAGTTTTATCTAAAAAAGTATTTTTTTAATGTTTCACTAATTACATTTTTTATGAAATTCTCTGAGGAGGATGAACCTCCCCTTCCACCCACCCACGCACGCACGCACACACACACACACACACACACACACACACACACACACACACACACACACACACACACACACACACACACACACACACACACACACACTGTCTCATTACCACGAACACCCCAACCACCCCTCCATTACCTCCATGACCCTCCCCAATTACCGCCCAAACCATAAAGCTGTGATGAAACCTGTGAAACGAGACCAACTGTGATCTTCCTCATTTCTATCGTCTTGCAATTCAAAGTGACATTAATGACAACAGACATTGTGGGCTATATTCTGGTATTCATCATTACTGATTTCATAAGCAATTACCACAAGTACATTTGTTGTTTTTCCCAAACAAAATGCTGTTGTTGAAGTCTGATTGTTTTATCTTGCAAAATGCACTGATTAAAGGGTGTGTGCTTAACAGATAATGCCTTTCGTTACTTTTCAATCAGTGTGTTATCTACCATGAGACTGTTATCACAGGCAAAGGCTAAACCATTTTAATCAGATGATTGGGAAACGCACACTCACGCATATGGGCAAATGTTAGACTTATTCACAAGTAGACACATTAACTCAAGATGTTACGAACACTTCATATTCATATGAAAAAAGAGAGAGAGAGACAAAATAAACGATGACTGTGATGGGGAAAGGGAGGGAGAAAATACATCTAGAAAGGCTTACACAGTCAGACTGTTTAGAAAACTATTAACCTTCGGATAATGTCTTATCAGTGGATATCATACTGTATATCTCACATGCAGAAATACATATTTTCCAGTGATACAATAATGGTATCTGTAGGAGTGTAAGGCCTTTGTAGCAGGCTACCTTTCTCACATACAGTATGGACGGTGTGAGCACAACATGACAGAATGGGGCCACTTTAGCTGTAAGGAATTTGAGTGTTGAATCTGGTCCTGCTCTAATGCAATTATGCCTTTTCTTTGTTGTGGAAATATTAGCTGAAATGGAATGGCAATCAAGGTAAATGAAGCACTTTAATCTGAAAAGTGTTCGATTTTTTATTCTCTCTCTCTTTGCTCTTTGCTTGTAAGTGGTCATTCAATTGCATATTCAGTAGCTGCTTGTTAGGATGTGAAAGTCTTTGTGGGATTGCACTGTAGCCCCTGTGTGTGGAGATTGCATCTCTGCACTGTCGAGAAGGAGCTGAGACACATAAGAAACTGTAGAAAAGCGTGAGACTGGGTAGTCAAGTACAGAATGCATTTGACTGAACTAAGATGAACTGGTGTTTCTCCGTCATGTAGTAGAACGTACAGCTCGACTGAGTTTCCGTGCCTGTAGAAATGTATTCAATAAGGGGTCAGATGTAAAGATGTAAATATTGTCACGGCAACAACGTGGTCTAAACAATGTTCCCATGGAGTCTCAAACCAATCTTAATTTTTCTGGAATGACCAACCAGAACCACTGTCACGCTCGTCATAAAGATTGGACCAAGGCGCAGCGTGGTATGTTTCCATCCTTTATTTAGAAGAGAAACTTAAAGCACAAAAACAGTAAAGCGAATAAACGAAATGTGAAGCCACATGCAGTGCAGTGCAGTGCAGTGCAGAACACAACTACACACAAACATAGTCAAGATCCCACAAATACAATGGGGAAATGGCTACCTAAATATGATCCCCAATCAGAGACAACGATAAACAGCTGTCTCTGATTGGGGACCATATCAGGCCAACATAGATATACAATTCCCCTAGATAACTCACTCTTAATCATACCCCGACCCAACCAACATAGAGAATAAACAGCTCTCTATGGTCAGGGCGTGACAACCATTAAAGCATTAAAAAGAAATGATCAATATTCATTCACAAGATATTTCATATTGTCCATTAGAGGTCGACCGAATATGATTTTTCAACACCGATACCGATTATTGGAGGACCAAAAACCGACGATACCGATTAATCGGCCGATTTTTAGATATATTTGTAATAATGACAATTACAACAATACTGAATGAACAATTAACTATTTAATTTTAATTTGATATAATACAGAAATAAAATCTATGTAGTCTCAAATAAATAATGAAACATGTTCAATTTGATTTAAATAATGCAAAAACACAGTGTTGGAGAAGAAAGTAAAAGTGCAATTTGTGCCATGTAAAAAAATTAACGTTTAAGTTCCTTGCTCAGAACATGAGAACATATGAAAGCTGGTGGTTCAATATTCCCAGTTCTTCAACATTCCCAGTTAAGAAGTTTTAGGTTGTAGTTATTATAGGAATTACGACGCGTTGACTATTTCTCTCTATACCATTTGTATTTCATATACCTTTGACTATTGGATGTTCTTATAGGAACTTTAGCATTGCCAGCCTAATCTCGGGAGTTGATAGGCTTGAAGTCATAAACAGTGCTGTGCATTGCAAGCATTGCTAAGAGCTGCTCGCAAACGCAGTAAAGTGCTGTTTGAATGAATGCTTACGAGCCTGCTGCTGCCTACCACCGCTCAGTCAGACTGCTCTATCAAATATCAAATCATAGACTTAATTATAACAAAAACACAGAAACACGAGCCTTTGGTCATTAATATGGTCAAATCCGGAAACTATCATTTCGAAAACCAAACGTTTATTCTTTCAGTGAAATACGGAACCATTCCGTATTTTGTCGAAGGGGCGGCATCCCTAAGTCTAAATATTGCTGTTACATTGCACAACCTTCAATGTTATGTCATAATTGTATGTATGTAAAATTCTGGAACATTAATGACGGCCTTTGTTAGGAAGAAACACAGTTCGTAACGAGCCAGGGGGTCCAAACTGTTGCATATACCCTGACTTTGCTTGCACTGAACGAAAGAGAAGTGACACAATTTCCCCAATTAATATTGCCTGCTAACATGCATTTATTTTAACTAAATATGCAGGTTTAAAAATATATACTTCTGTGTATTGATTTTAAGAAAGGCATGGATGTTTATGGTTGGGTACATTTGTGCAACGACAGGGCTTTTTTCGCGAATGAGCTTTTGCTAAATCATCACCCGTTTGGCGAAGTTGAATTAGGCTGTGACTCGATGATAAATTAACTTTTTAGCGCTGCAGGGGCAGTATTGAGTAGCTTGGATGAAAGGTGCCCATTTCAAACGGCCTCATACTCAATTCTTGCTCGTACAATATGCATATTATTATTACTATTGGATAGAAAACACTCTTTAGTTTCTAAAAACGTTTGAATTATATCTGTGAGTAAAACAGAACTCATTTTGCAGCAAACTTCCTGACAGGAAGTGGAAAATCTGAAATCGATGCTCTGTTCCAGGGCATCCCTATTAATTTACTTGATATGTATTAGTATACATGCACTTCAAACGCCTTCCACTAGATGTCAATAGGCAGTGAGAGAAGAAATGGAGTGTATAGCTTGTCTGAGGTCGAATAAGAGCTCTTGGCATGACGTGACACCAATTTCCTGTTTTCAGGAAGGCGCGAGAAGGAACCGGGGATTGCCTTCTGAAAAGCTGTCGTTATAGACGGCTACTATCTCCGGCTTTGATTTTATTTGATAAATGTGACAATATCATCGTAAAGTATGTTTTTTCAATATAGTTTTTTTCAGGGAGGTTAGGCGTGTTGCGTTCTCTGCGTTTGTTCACGAAGGAGAGCTTCGCGCCACTTGGCTAGTGTGCTTGCTAATTCAAGAGGGAAAAATGCCATTCTAAAACCAAACAACGATTGTTCCCGACAAAGGACCCCTTGTACAACATATCTGATGGAAGATCATCAAAAGTAGGACCCATTTATGATGTTATTTCATATATCTGTCGAACATGTTTACTATTAGTTTGCGCCAGATTTTGTGCGCTCTCTCGCTATAACGTAAGCTGGATGTCGTACTGAAGTTATTTTTAGAATTCTAACACGGCGATTGCATTAAGAACTAGTGTATCTATCATTTCCTATACAACATGTATTTTTTAGTAAAGTTTATGAATAGTTATTTGGTCAGAATAGGTGAGTGTCATAAATATACCCGGACATTCTGGGGAAAAGATGTTACGTTAGCACAATGTATAACACGGATATCAGCTCTAAATATGCACATTTTCGAACAAACCATATATGTATTGTGTAATATGATGTTATAGGACTGTCATCTGATGAAGTTTATGAAGGTTAGTGAAATAATTAATATCTTTTGCTGTGTTTGTCGCTATCGCTACCATTTGCCTTGAATCAATGCTGTTGTGTGGTTGGCTATTGTAGTAAGCTAATATAACGCTATATTGTGTTTTCGCTGTAAAACACTTTAAAAAATCGGAAATATTGGCTGGATTCACAAGATGTTTGTCTTTCATTTGCTGTACACATGTATTTTTCAGAAATGTTTTATGATGAGTATTTAGGTATTTCACGTTGGTGTCTGTAATATACTCTGGCTGCTTCGGTGCTATTTGTGACGGTAGCTGTGATGGTAGCTGCAATGTAAACTGATTTTACCTCAAATATGCACATTTTTCGAACAAAACATAGATTTATTGTATAAACATGTTATAAGACTGTCATCTATGAAGTTGTTTTCTTGGTTAGTTTGGTTGGTTCTTGGTTAGTTTGGTTGGTTTTGTGCAAGCTACCTGTGCTGTGAAAAATGTCTGTGCTTTTTTGTATTTGGTGGTGAGCTAACATAAATATACGTGGTGTTTTCGCTGTAAAACATTTTAAAAATCTGACATGTTGGCTGGATTCACAAGATGTTTATCTTCATTTGCTGTATTGGACTTGTTAATGTGTGAAAGTTAAATATTTCTAAAAAATATCTTATTTCGCGCCCTGCACTTGAGCTGGCTGTTGTCATAAGTGTACCGACATCGGCTTGCAGCCATAAGAAGTTTTAACAGGACCGCATTGATTATATTGCAACGCAGAACAAGCTAGTTAACCTAGTAATATCATCACCATGTGTAGTTATACTATTTGATTATGTGGAAGATTGATTGTTTTTTATAGGATAAGTTTCATGCTAGCTAGCAACTTACCTTGGCTCATTGCAGCCACAAGGTCCTTTTGACGCTGCACAGTTTCCTCGTGGATTGCAATGCAATCGGCCATAATCGGAGTTCAGAAAGGCTGATTACTGATTGTTATGAAAACTTGAAATCGGCCTTAATTAGTCAGCCTTGCCGATTAATCGGCCGACCTCTATTGTCCATCAACATTTCACATTAAAACATGGGCGAGTACAGGTTTATACTTGTTAGGTTAACTTCTTGCAACTATAGGGGTGCTGTTCGCGTTAGCATATTTGTGTCTCCAAATTAAACTGCCTCGTGCTAAATTCTTGATCGTACAATATGCATATTATTGTTTTATTGGATAGAAAACACCTTCTAGTTTCTATAGAAGTTGGAATTTTGTCTCTGAGTGGTACAGAACAATTTCTACAGCACTTTTCATGACAGGGTTCAGATTTCAGAAATTTTTACCCTGATCTGGGGTCTGTTTTTTAAGGCGACAGTGAATGCTATGAAGAAACCGACACTGCCTACGTCTTCCTCTGGGTGTCTGTACGTCATCACGTTTTGAATGAAATCGATGGGACATTCACAGCCATATTAAAACCACAAAATGTTTAGGGACCGCCCTTTCTCGTCGTCGCCTGAAGCGTGAAGGCCATCGGACTTGCCTCGTTCCAAATCGTTTTCTAACCAGCAATATTTCTCCGGTCATGTTTTCAGTCGTTATAGTTGTTAAAAACATCATAATGTAGTTAATTTGAACCGTTTTATAGCAATTTATATCCGTTTAGTGCGATTTTGAGGAATTTCTTTGTTGTGCACTCTGAAAGTTTGGACACGTTTTGGGGTGTCGGTCGTTGGTGGTGGACATCTATCGACCAAAAGACGTTTATAACATAGAAAGGATACATTGCCCAAGAATCTGATGGAAGAACAGCTCAAAGTAAGCAATATTTAATATGATAAATCGTGTTTCTGTCGAAATATTTTAAACGCATATTTCGCCATTTTGTTTGGTATAGCTCACTTGGCGAACCCTGTATTGAAAAGTAAGGATAATTTTAAAAATGTAAATCAGCGTTGCATTAAGAACTAATTTGTCTTTCGATTGCTGTCAACCCTGTATTTTTTAGTCAAGTATATGATTAGCTTTCAATTAAACTAGATCACTCTGATAGATGACGTCAGACATATTGAGGCTTGATTTCCTAGTATTTTTATTGTGTAACCACGGTTTTGTATGGCTAAATATGCACCTTTTCGAAAAACTGTATATGTTATTGTAAAATGATGTTACAGGAGTGTCATCGGAAGAATTCTGAGAAGGTTAGTGAAAAATTAATATATTTTGGCGGGTGATTACGTTATTAGCGCTCTTTGGCTGGAATCGATGCTCTGGTAACGTTTGCACATGTGGTATGCTAACTTATCGATTTATTGTGTTTTCGCTGAAAAACGCTTAGAAAATCTGAAATATGGTCTGAAATCACAAAGAACTGGGTCTTTCCCTTGCTATGCTTTGTCTATTTTTATGAAATGTTTTATGATGAGTAAATTGGTCATACACGTTGCTCTATCTAGTAATTCTAGTCGATTTGTGATGGTGGGTGCAATTGTAAACTGTGATTTCTACCTGAAATATGCACTTTTTTCTAACAAAAACTATCCTATACCATGAATATGTTATCAGACTGTCATCTGAAGAGGTTTTTTCTTGGTTAGTGGATATCAATATCTTAGTTGAGCCGAATTGGTGATAGCACCTGAAGGAGTAAGAAACTGATGGAGTTAGAATAGTGGTGTATTTTGCTAACGTGTTTAGCTAATAGATTTACATATTTTGTCTTCCCTGTAAAACATTTTAAAAATCTGAAATGGTGGCTTTATTCACAAGATCTGTATCTTTCATCTGGTGTCTTGGACTTGTGATTTAATGATATTTAGATGCTACTATCTACTTGTGAAGCTATGCTAGCTATGCTAATCAGTGTGTGGGGGGATGGGGGTGCTCCCGGACCCGGGGTAGAGGCTCGTTAGAGGTTAATGTTCAGTGCCAGTCACGTCAGTCAAAGTTATAGATGTCTTAGCATGACTGTGGTCTAACACATTCCTGTAACATGTGGTATTTCACAGTTTCACCAGCACACAGGTTTCACCTACTTATAAACATAGTGAATGATCAAAGCTTACAACTCCAAACGTATGATCTTTACAAAGTGGACTTTTTGAAATTACCGCTTCCATAGTGTGTGTGTGGTGTGTTGTGTGTGTGATGTGGTGCGTTGGTGGTATGGTGTTGTGTGTGTGTGTGGTGTGTGTGTGTGTGTGTGTGTGTGTGTGTGTGTGTGTGTGTGTGTGTGTGTGTGTGTGTGTGTGTGTGTGTGTGTGTTGTGTGTGTGTTTTCTTGCATATCATATTATACTGCATATGTGTATTGCTGGATTACTGCCTGCAGATGAAACATGTCTCTCTAATTGTTTAACTGTCTTAATTTCAGAGTAGGAAGAGCAGAGCACTGTGGTTCAGCAGGATGCACGTTTTATTTTTGCTCCTTTATTTAAGTGAGCAAATTAAATATTCAGGGCTTGAACAGGAGCAGCGCAGTCAGTTAATATATGTCTAATAAATCTTGGTCCGAATTGCCCTCCAGGGGTGGAAACGGCTGCGGGGAATGAGGGAACACTTTGGTATTTGTTATTCTACTTTAACAGATTACGCACAGTGACTGGCCATCCCTCAAATGGGCCAGTGAAGGGCGATGTCAGTAGTAAAAAGCAGTGGTCGACGGTCCAGCGGTGGTCACTGCTTCTGTTTAGCCCCGGGGTGCCACAGCACTAATCAACATCAGCAAAATACAACCTAACTGGCTGTGTTTACTCACTGAATTAGTAGGATGGCATGCCCGATTGGATCGTTGGATCTCCATCCCAGAAAGTGGTGTCCGTTGTGTGTCCGTGTGTGTCCGTGTGTGTGTGTGTGTGTGTGTGTGTGTGTGTGTGTGTGTGTGTGTGTGTGTGTGTGTGTGTGTGTGTGTGTTGTGTGTGTGTGTGTGTGTGTGTGTGTGTGTGTGTGTGTGGTGTGTGTGTGTGTCTGCTTGGGGCATGCATGCACGTGTGTCTGGATGGAATCTGCGTGTGTATGTGTATAAACAGATGATTTGGGTCTATTCAGGAATGGATGTACAGGCTCATTAATGAGCTGTCCACTTCTCCACCACATCAACACTCTGGTCACTAAATAGTTGTCCACTTCCACCACATCAACACTCTGGTCACTAAATAGCTGTCCACTTCAACCACATCAACACTCTGGTCACTAAAAGCTGTTCCACTTCCACCACATCAACACTTGGTCACTAAAAAGCTGTCCACTTCCACCACATCAACACTCTGGTCACTAAAAAGCCTGTCCACTTCCACCACATCAACACTCTGGTCACTAAATAGTTGTCCACTTCCACCATATCAACACTCTGGTCACTAAAAAGCTGTCCATTTCCACGACATCAACACTATGGTCACTGACTACGGCCCTTCTCTCTAAGGTTGCAAGATTACTTACATCACATGATAAAATAAATTTGCTCAAGTTGGTTTTTAAATTGTATTCGTCCATAATGTATTGATAATGATTAGACAAAATAGGCCTACAACCAAAGCCTTTCGGTGTTTTGTCCTCTAGTTTTATGCAACAACTCATAAATGTATCAGTCTTATTCCCCAGTGTGACCTGACCAGAAATGCCCCCTCTATTCATACTGTTCTTGGTATAGGCTGACCTCAGAAATGTATTCTGATAGAAATGCCTGAGCATGAAGATGCACATATATGCAGATCATGTGGCTTCTGTGGTCTGTCCTCAACAGCAGGTTCCCAGAAAACACAGCTCTTTGTGCTGCCTATATACAACTCAACCTGATAAATGTTCACTACATACACGGGAGCTTTGGTGCAGAAGTTTGATATATATATATTTATTTATTTATTTATTATTATTATATATTTATTTCAGGTGAGATATTTCTCCAACCATGTTTTCAACAAAATATGAAAAATATGTAGGCCTACACTTTCTCGTCATAAACGTGGATATTTGAGCTCTGTATTGTACATGCCGACATAGTGTTAGGTTATACAGTAGTAGTAGTAGTAGCAGTAGTAGTAGTAATAGAAGTAGTAGTAGTAGTGGTAGTAGTAGCAGCAGCAGTATAAATACTAGTAGTAGCAGTAGTAGCAGTAGTAGTAGCAACATCAGTAGTAGTAGTAGACATAGTAATAGTAGTAGTAGTAGAAATTGTAGTAGTAGCAGTAGTAGTAGTAGTAGAAACAGTACTAGTAGTAGTAGAAATAGTAGTAGGAGGAGTAGCAGCATTAGTAGTAGTTGTAGTATGAGTAGTAGAAGTAGTAGTAGTAGTAGTAGTAGTAGTAGTAGTACAAGTAGTAGTAGTAGTAGTAGTAGTAGGAGTAGTAGTAGTAGGAGTAGTAGTAGTAGCAGTAATAGCAGTAGAAGTATGAGTAGTAGTAGTAGTAGTGGTAGTAGCAGTAGTAGTAGTTTGGTACTGGTAATAGTAGTAACAATAATGCTAGTAGTTGTAGTTGTTGTAGTAGTAGTAGCAGCAGCCACAGCAGTAGCAGTAGTAGTAGTAGTAGCAGTAGTAGTAGTAGTATTAATAGTAGTGGAAATAGCACAAGTAGTAGTAGAAGTAGTAGTAGTAGTAACAGTAGCGGTGTTAGTAATAGTAGTAGTATGAGTAGAAATTGTAGTAGTAGCAGTAGTAGTAGTAGAAATAGTACTAGTAGTAGTAGAAATAGTAGTAGTAGGAGTAGCATCATTAGTAGTAGTTGTAGTATGAGTGGAAGTAGTGGTAGTAGTAGTAGTAGTAGTTGTAGTAGTAGGAGTAGTAGTAGTAGTAGTAGGAGGAGTAGTAGTAGTAGTAGTATGAGTAGTAGTAGTAGTAGTAGTGGTAATAGTAGCAACAATAATGCTAGTAGTAGCAGTTGTTATAGCAGTAGTAGTAATAGTAGCAGCAGCCACAGCAGTAGTAGTAGTAGCTGCAGTAGTAGTAGTAGTAGAAGTAGTAATAGTAGTCGACATAGCACTAGTAGTAGTAGAAATAGTAGTAGCGGCAGTAGTAGTAGTAGCAGCGTTAGTACTAGTAGTAGTAGTAGTAGTAGCAGCAGCAGCAGCAGTATCAGTAGTAGTAGTAGTAGCAGCAGTAGCAGTAATAGTAATAGTATAAATTGTATTAGTAGCAGTAGTAGTAGTAGTAGTAATAGTAGCAGTAGAAATAGTAGTAGTAGCAGTGGTAGTAGTAGTAGAAATAGTACTAGCAGTAGTATAAATAGTAGAAGTACTAGTAGTAGCAGCATTTAGTAATAGTAGAAGTAGTAGTAGTAGTAGTAGCGGCATCAGTAGTAGTAGTATAAATAGTTGCAGTAGCAGCAGTAGCAGCCGTAGTAGAAAATGTAGTAGTGGCAGTAGTAGTAGTAGTAGAAACAGTACTAATAGTTGTGGAAATAGTAGTAGTAGTAGTAGTAACATTATTGTTAGTAGTAGTAGTAGTAGTTGCAGCATTAGTAATACTAGTAGTATGAGTAGTAGTAGTAGTAGTAGTAGCAGTAGTAGCAGCAGCAGCATCAGTAGTAGTAGTAGTAGTAGTAGAAATAGTAGTAGTAGCACGAGTAACAGTAGTAGTAGAAATTGTAGTAGTAGCAGTAGTAGTAGTTGTAGTAGAAATAGTACTACTAGTAGTAGAAATTGTAGTAGTAGTAGAAAAAGTACTACTAGTAGTAGAACTAGTAGTAGAAGTAGTAGCAGTAATAGTAGTAACAGTAATACTAGTAGTAGTAGTTGTAGTAGTAGTAGCAGCAGTCTTAGCAGTAGTAATATTATTATTAGTTGTAGTAGTAGTAGTAGAAGTTGCAGTAATAGTATTGGAAATAGTACTGGTAGTAGTAGAAATAGTACTATTAGTAGTAGTAGCAGCATTAGTAATAGTATTAGTATGAGCAGTAGTAGTAGTAGTAGTAGTAGTAGTAGTAGTAGTAGTAGCAATAGCATCAGTAGTAGTAGTAGAAATAGCAGTAGTAGCAGCAGTAGCAGCAGTAGTAGTAGTATAAATTGTAATAGTAGCAGTAGTAGTAATAGTAGAAATAGTACTACTAGTAGTAGTAGCAGCTTTATTAGTAGTAGTACTATGCGTAGAAGTAGTAGTGGTAGTAGTAGTAGAAGTAGTAGTAGTAATAGTAGTAGTAGGAGGAATAGCAGTATTAGCAGTGATACTAGTAGTA